>NW_026731699.1:0-50000 GCF_028476545.2 Physella acuta
CAAACTAAAAATTTGCTCCCGAGGGGGGCGCGAAACTGAAAGTTTGTCCCCGGGCGCCGGGAAGGGTCGCTACGCCTCTGATGTGCGTATGTGTATGCTATTTCAAGTGAAAAAAACAAGAGTATTTGATCAGCTTAGCATCGCTCCAATATTTAAAAGTAGTTCAGATTTAAAAAAAAAATTGCAATAAAATTTATTTCGAGACTATTATTCTTGAAGGTTGAACTGTTTAATCAAGTGAGCTATATGCAAACACATACCGAAGTCATAATTAGTTGTCATACTTTATTGTCAGTGATTGCCAGTGCTGTAATAAAGTGCTACATGCATGCTAACAATTAACTAATTGTTTTTTAAAGAGTTATACTAAATGGTTGCAAATGATTGTTGCCAGAAAGCAAATTTTTTCAACCAAAATTGAATATTTTATAACATTTGAGACAGTACAAAATGACTTCCGGTTTTATTAAGGCTAGAATTATTCAAATATTACTAGAAGTATTATGGTACTTTAGCTAATATTTTTTTTTTTGGATTAGTAGAGTCAGGGTGTTGTAGTGATAGGGGATGTTATATTATATAATATAAATAAACTACTACGCTATACCCCATTGACCGTTATTGTGTATTTTATCATGGAAAACTATTGTTGTAACTTTCATTGATTTACTTTCCCTGACCACTCCGGTTGACTTCAAAGAGAGGTTGAGGGCGTTTTTTTTAAAAAAATATTTGAATTAATAAAATAATTTTAAACGTCTTTTCAACAGTATTTTTCATTTTTTTTAAAAAATTGAATATCGATTGTAATCGATGGTACCCTAACAGCTTTAAGTTTTTAAAATGTAACTATAATTGTATCGCTTGCCATATTTAAAAAAAAATAATTATTTAAAATTTATTAAGATTACATAGACTTTTCAAGCTTATTCACATCACGCTAATAATAATATGAACCTCATCGTCCCAAAAAAGTTAAACCGCCCCCCTTATAATGTCGTCCGACTTCAGCCAACCCCACCCCCCTCCCGGGCTGTCAATTACAATTTTTTAAAAATACTGAGTTGGTCAAGGTTGGGTCAAAGGGGTGGCGTGGCCCAAGCGGTAGACTTTAACCTGAGAGTTTAGTGTTCGTATCCCGGGCTAGAGTCTTTAGGACGTCCCTTGAGTTAGCTCAGCTCAGATGGGTACCCTACTCACGTTCGGGAATCAAAGGCTTCTGGACATAGTGCTGACCACACGTTCACCCTATATACCAATATCTTTAAAACTTATGTACTCTACTTCATCTGCCCTGTGTGTCTTGGGCTTGATCGGAAAAAGATGACAACGATAACTAGAAAATACACCCATATAATTATATCAGTTTTTCATTGTATTGTTTTTTAATTCGATAAAAAATCTGGATAAAAAGTGTTTTAATTTCTTCTTACAATTTTTATCAGATCACGTGATAATGGATTCCTTATTCTTGAATTACCTACGTCACACCTGAGCAGGCGTGATCCTGTTTCCCACGGCCGTTTATCTGATCATAAAAATATACGTGTCGTGGTATCTTTTGTCCAGGTAAAGATCCCCCATTATTGCCCTTCCTCTTTAGGTAATAATAACTTTCATAACGACGCGTTACATGCGCACGCCGGTTGCGCAGACCACCAAAGTTCACTGGTTTTAATATTTACATTTGAGTTTTACAATACCCGAGTAAAAACTAACATTAAATTGTTACCCCCCCCCTTCACTTTTTTTTAAAAATATTAGCATGGCGTCATAAAATACCTTACAATTCATACCTGCTGTTACGCCTACTTAATCTATTCAGATAACCTTTGACCTACCACTTGAATCAGCATGCTCGAGATATTTTTAAAATCGGCTCTGTGACCTCCGCCCCCAACGAACCTTTACAGTGGTGTTATATTGGTAACTGGTTGTCCAAACATGACGTCATAATCAGGAGGGGGGGGGGGTGCATGTTATGGATGTAAATGTTCAGACATGTATTACGAGATGGTTGTATTGAGAAATGTTATTTCAAACTGCTTCAGTTTTCTCTTTCTTGATTTAAAAAAAATCTACTTGGTCAGAAAGTCAACATGTTTTGTTTATTTAGAGATGATATTTAACGCTGCTTTTAATGAAGATCTAGCCCACTGATTCCTCCAAAAAGATGTGATTGTAATCATTTATTTTTTAAATAATCACAAATGTTTTACTGATGAACTGTCGTGGGTTGATCTAAGAGTTTCATTCAGACATCTCTTCGACAGTGCCGACCCCCCCCCCCCCTCCACAACCAGAAGAATATCTAAGGCACTCCCGAACGAAATATAATATAATTTTAACATGCCCCCATCCCCCGAGAGATAAAAGTCTGAAAGAAACGCTGGTTGGTTGGGAGGGAGGAAAGAAGAAAGGGGGTGGGTGTGGGGGGTGTCATAGAAGTTTCAACAATGGAGTCCGTGAAAATGTTAGGGGAATCTATGAAAATGTTAGGGGAGTCTATGAAAATGTTAAGGGAGTCTATCAAAATGTTAGGGGAGTCTATGAAAATGTTAGGAGAGTCTATAAATATGTTAAGGGAGTCTATGAAAATGTTAGGGGAGTATGAAAATGTTAGGGGAGTCTATGGTAAGGTTACAAGGGTTTACGTAATTCTTTCATTGGTTTCAAAAAAGTTGTATATGTGTGTTACTGATTATGTGCAGAAATCCTGTTTGTGTAGTCTGTATAACGTGAACACACTCTACCATGGTGGTTTGTGTCGTGAAGGGGGGTGAGGTTTAAGGGATTAAACGGAGTTAATAGCTCGTTAATAATATTTACACAGCGTTGTGTGTTGTCTTCGTTTTCTGACGATTACTGTTCACAAAATAAACTTTTATAAAACAAGTTCAGAAACATCGAACTCGAAGCTAACATTAGAAAATGTCGGAGGCTATATTTACAATGCAAGACTTATATCCTAGTTGCTAATTTATAAATATATTTCTTCAATAAAATTGCTTGATATGTAAATGCTGATTTATCAAAAATTAAAATTTACATTACACATTCTGAACCTCTGGTATATGTGTGTAGTAAAGTTAACAGCGAAGCAAGTATTTGTCTAGGATATATCGGAATGTCTAAACCAAACAAACAAAACATTCGTTACGCAATGAGAAGTTTGTTGAAGTGTGAATTAATTGAACTGTCTACCATCAGTCATGACCAGGAAATGTATGACCCATACCATAAGGTGATTACCTTGGATATATACAGGGGGTTCGGTGTGCCTGTGCCTCCATCCAACGCGAACCCCCACGGACATCCACCTTTGAGAACCACTTCAAACGGTTCCCGGCTAAGGGTGAGTACTTGAGCGGTTGGGTGTTGGTCTGAGGTTTGATGAGAGAGCGGCGTGGTCCTCACGTCCCTGTGGTTGGCATGGTTGGCGTGGTAGTTCAACAGAGACGGGTCAATCGTTAACGGCTGTATGTTGACCACATGCCGGCTGATTGACTGAGTATTGGAAGGTTGACTATCGGTATCCTTATCTTCTACGTCATCGGCACTGGACCGGATATTGACCGGTGACGGGGCGACCGTGGTCTCAGTGTACTGACCTTCACCTTCCTGGTCACTGACCTCGGACTGACCACTGGAACTATCCTCTTGTTCCATTTGACCATCCTTAGAAAAGCTCGTATCCATACATCCATATCCCAATGTATCCACCTTGTCATCTAATCCACTCGGATCCATCCGAAACACACATGTATATCCACAATCCACACGCTATCCACTAAGTACAACATAAACATGACAAGCCATAACAGAACGGCCGAGTCCCGAACACATTATCACAGGAACACTGACAGAGATTCGTGCCTTGCTCCGATAACACCTTGATTTGACTGGTAACTACCTGTTAGAAGGAAGAAAAAAAAACAGACTAAAGAACGTTTAACCGGAGTTGTCCGCTAAATGCGGCGTGACCGTCGTCTGCTGTGTACGAGTCATTAGACGTTTGTAACACGCTCCGTGCCGCCTGATCTTTCATTTAGCCCAGCGACGTCAGCTGAAGAAAATACCTATTTGATTTATGTCTGGCTTCTCTCCAGCGTGGATTTTATACTGCTGACTGTCACCTACATTGGTACAGGCATTTCACTATACTAGCCCTTTCTTCACTGAGAATACAATTAATTGAACTTTAATTGATTTTTTTTTAAAGTGTTGTTTTTTTTTCTTAACTTAAAAGGACTTTCAACGTGTCTGTAATTAAAACTATTTTTTATACGTATTAAATTTTGTGACACGGATGACGACACAGGTTTTAAACGTAAATTGACTAGTGAACTAGATCTACAAATAACGCACCTTTGCCGGAAGTTCAAATCTCGTCTGCGTAGTTCAGTGATCCTTAGTCTGCGATATTATTTTGATAATGGAAATTATTTTATCCTACTTTTAAAAACATGTTGTCCCGTGTATTCATTTTGTGAACTGCACTTTGAAAATTATTAATTAAGTACAGCCTAATGTTAATTTATAAAAAATATATATAAAAAATTTCAAAGGAATAAAGGCAAAACTTTTGAGAACCATTGGCGATATTGTGTGGCCCCAACTCCCCAATAGAACTCTAACAACGGGGAGTAGGTAGGCCGGCAACTACATTTCCCCTACTGAAAGCATCTATTGAATTGGCCCTAGCTTGTTGGAGCGAGGCGTCTTTGTACGGTCTGTATTTAAAACATATTCCGTTTGTGAAAGGCGGGTTGCGGGGGTGGGGACAGACTAGAGTTAAAGGTTGCCTTATAGAATAAAATATTTATGTTTGTTTAAGTTTAGGTAGGCTAAAAGTTGTTTTAAAGAATAAAATATCTATATTTGTATACGTTTTGATAAAGTAACTAATGCAAAGTGAATGACTTTGCGATTATTTTGATAATTTTTTTCTGTTTAAAAATGTGATTTGACAGTCGAATTATTTTTGCTGTAGGGTTGGTCGTGAGCCAGGATTGTTTGTGTTTGATGGTTTTAGATTATAGCAGTGTTTCTTCCAGACTTTTTTCTCCGGTGGGGGGGGGGGGGGGGGGCACTTGAAATTTTCGGGGGGACGGTAGACTTTCTTCGGTTAAAAGTATATATTTTCTATATAATTTTCATTTCCGAAGAGATGCCTGGAAGTAACTCTGGTATACAGAGGCGTAGCGACCCTTCCCGGCGCCCGGGGACATACTTTCAATTTGGCGCCCCCTTGGGAGCAAATTTTCGATTTGCACCCCCCCTCGAACTTTTCATTTGCACCCTCCCCCCCTCAAACTTTCGATTTGCACCCCCCCCCCCCCTCGAACTTTTTATTTGCACCCCCCCTCAAACTTTCGATTTGCACCCCCCCCCTCGAACTTTTCATTTGCACCCCCCTCAAACTTTCAATTTGGCGCCCCCCCTAAGGTCGGCGCCCGGGGACATATGTCCCCCCCCCGCCCCCCCCCCCCCCCTCGCTACGCTACTGCTGGTATATAGATATGTAGGAGGTGTTTGCGTGTGTTTGTTTGCGTGTGGGAGGTGTGGTTATGTGAAGGGTCTGTGTGTTTGAGGATTTTTAGTATATTTATATGTGTGTATTTGTGCGTGAGGGTCTGTTTGTGTGGAAGGGTGTGTGTGTTTGTGTGTATGTTTGTGTTGGAGGGTTTGTTTTTGCAAGGTGGGGGAAATTAGGCGATTTCGACTATTGTGTTTGTCTGATCTATCAATAGGTCAAGTCAAATGAATTGAATTTAGAAACATTATTTCATATTAATTTAATGGCATTCATAATGTAGACCTATCCTATGTACGGCTTTTTTCTACTAAAAATGCATTGACCGTGGTGGTTAAAGTTGATCTGTTATTTGTTCCAGTTCCTTGACCACAAGAAAATACGGTTTTTTCAAGGCACCCAGTATGTCCCTCACCTTCAGCGACTTCCGGTCTAGTTAAAGTTCCCGGACTATAACCCCCGCTACATATATACCACTGGAAAACCACCCCTGCCCCCAAATTGAGGTGTATATGGGGGAGGGGGGGGGGGAGACTAAGGTTAACCAAAGTATATATATATATATATATATATATATATATATATATATATATATATATATATATATATATATATATATATATATATATATATATATATATATATATATATGTTCTATATAATTTTGTATTGAATTACTGTAATTTGTAATTAACAACACAGTAAGGTTTGCCTATAAGAATGCTACTCAAAAGTCTAGGAGTTATTGGATTAGTTAAAAGAGTTAACACCATCAGCCCTTAGACATGTGACACCCAAGTGTGGCTACCGCAGTGGCGTAGCGAGGTCGGGTGTCACCCGGTGCGGCACTTAATGGTGTCACCCCCCCCCTCAAGTTTTTCTCTATATATTTTGCTATTTTTGGCTTTGGTGTCACCCCCCTAAATAGTTTCACCCGGTGCGGTCCGCATAAATGACGTCACGCTTCTTTTGACGATTTTTAACTCCCCCCCCCCCCTCCCCTCCGTCACACGTCGTCACAAAAAGCCAGACCCCCCCCTAAAATGACGTCACACCTCAGCCTACAACTCCCCCCCCCCCCCCATCAAATTACTGTTGAATTTTTCTTAAAACAGATATTTTTCCAAAAACTTTTCTGAACTCTGTCAACATAGAGTATTTTGATCAATTCCTATTACAATTTATTAAAACCGTTTTCTAAAACGCGAAATAACGGCTAAAAATTGTTTTCTAACATTGCTTTTTTATAATGCAAAAAAAGTGACGGCACGCCATCTGAACCCCCCCACCCCCTCATCGTCACAAAATTACGGACCCCCCTCCCGCCCTCCCGTGTGACGTGGTTTATGGACGACCCCCAAACTAATGAGAAAGCAAATAAAGATTACGGTGAGAAAAGGAGTACAGCGTAACATTGTTTGTTCACCGGAGCGTTCGTTAACCGGGTCGTTCGACCACCGAGGTACCACTAGTTGAATGAACGAATGACCGAATGAACGAAAGAGCGATTGAACGTGTACGAAAAGATTAATTTGAACTATTGAGCAAATTAAATATTAACAGTTGATTTTTAGTAGCCAAAGAGAGATAATCGGAAATATTATTTCGGTTAAAAAAAAACCCCACTGATTTGATTTATGCACATGATTAAATTTAAGATAATTAAGTAAATCATTGATTTACATAATTATCTTAAATTTGAACTACTTCTTTACCCTCAGAGTTTCTTCCAGGCGTCTCTTCTCGGGGTGAGGGGGTGAGGAGGGGGGGTGGGGCTGAGGCTCAGTCACAGACAGGGCCGGCGCTACCTATAAGGCGAACTAGGCGGTCGCCTAGAGCGCTGTCCGTGGGGGGGGGGGGGGGGGGGGGCGCCAAAATGGGTTGGAAAAACAAATCGAAAGTTTGAGGGCTGGGGGGGGGGGTGCAAATCGAAATCGAAAGTTTGTCCCCGGGCGCCGGGAAGGGTCGCTACGCCTCTGATAATACGAAGGCACGAAAAAAATTGCGGTGGGGGGGGGGGGGCGCTTTGAATAAGTTTTGCCTATAAGGGGGTCATCCATAAATGACGTCACACTCGTAGGGGGGAGGGGGGGTCCGTAATTTTGTGACGATGTGTGATGAGGGGGAGGGGGGGGGGGTTCAGATGTTGCGACGTCACATTTTTGCATTATAAAAAAGCAATGTTAGAAAACGAATTTTAGACGTTATTTCGCGTTTTAGATAACTGTTTTAATAAATTGTAATAGTTTAGACAAGATTTTGGAAAAATATCGATGTTTAAAAAAAATTCAACTGCAATTTTGAGGGGGGTTGTAGGTTGAGGTGTGACGTCATTTTAGGGGGGGGGGTCTGGCTTTTTGTGACGACGTGTGACGGAGGGGAGGGGGGGGGGAGGTAAAAATCGTCAAAAAAAGCGTGACGTCATTTATGGATGACCCCTAGGGCACTAAATAACTTGGCGCCGGCACTGGTCACATAAACAGGTGAACTCTACTTCACTTGCCCCATAAACCGTCAGGTTTCAAAGAGAACTGTACTTACCAGTTAATGAATTCGATAGTTTAACATTTTGTTCATTGTTTTTTTAAATTTTGGATAAGGTGGTAAAGCGATGGTATATAACAATGCTCAAATTAGTGTTTAAGTTGGTATTTGTATTCTGGAATGGAGGATGGGGGAGGGGGGGGGGGGAGAAGGCTGCATTACAAGGGAGGGCATACAATCAAGTTTTTAGAAACACATGTTGTAAATTTAGTAAAGAATTAAAATTAATAGTTTGCTGCTTCACACAGCACTTCAGTAGCTATCAGTATCAACAAACAGGTGCATTTCGTGTCACACAATGTGTTCATTGTTTTTTAAACGATTCATAGAAAGCAAAGATGTTGTTTCACTGGCAAAAGATTAATTGCATAAATAAAGGGAAATTACTCTAATATTGTTATGAAAGATGGCGGATGTACTTAGATACGCTATCACATTTTGAATTTCATAAATCATAGTCAAAGTCAATGAAACAATAGGAACTTCATTGGATTTTCGGTAGCTTTGGCACTTGGGGGTAATTTATTACTGAAATATTTGTAAATGTTAACCAGTTAACCTACACAGAAATCGAAACTTCGTGCTTACTACTTCTACAAACTGTACAAACCCCGGTAATCTATCGTTTTAGGTACGTAAAATCGCCCGCAACTAGTAATGTGAAAAACAGGTGACTCCTTACATTTTAATAATTATTTCACATTTTGAGGAGGATTTATGTTTGAAAAATACAAAAATGTTTCCTTGTTTCATTTATGTACCTGTTTCTAAACGATTGAATTAAAACTTTTCATTAATAAATGAACACCAGCGATGTTTCCAACAGATGCAACCATGCTCATTTACTATAGCAGCCATCTTGTTAAAGTTTTATTTTTATAGACTTATAGCGCAAGATTCAGGCGGAAGTCACTCTATTTTACAAATGTCTGCTGTTTATATAGCAAATCTTGCTTGCAGACACTGCTGTTTAAAGTTAATTTCGGGCCTATATTGATATATTTAGCCATTGATTTAGGTTTATTATTCATTTATCTATAATATTTGACACAAACATATCACAATATACTTCTATTACAGCCTTGACAATGAGGTAACGTTTTCGTACATTAATAGCCGCGGGCGATTTTACGTACCCAAAACGATAGATTACCAAACCCCTCACAATCATTGACTACTTTAATTAATTTTAATCAACTTTAATGGTTAATGTTTTCATTGTCAGATTGTGTGGTGCGGGATACCATTATAAGTAAGACATGATAAGACATAGAGTCTAGGCCTAAGTGGCATCATCATACCATGATTACACTGTAACAATTAGATCTAACAATCATGATTGCCTTTGATTGGCTACTAAAATTCTTGTTTTAGCCTACTTGTTAATTTTTTTGGACAAAACACGTGTTCAAAAATGACCACCATGTCAGGTGGGGTTATACTTAATACTTATATACTAGTTTACTCGATCTAGATCTACACAACTGACGTGACTATCACTAGTGTCAAACTGACGTGACAGAATTCACCACATTTTTTTAAGCTTTATTATTGTACTTAACTATTATTCTACAGGCTAATCTACAGAATCAAAATGAATCATAGAAATGCTAGAAAAATACAGGAAGCTGTACCCTGGTTAGTACTTTTACAGTACTTTTAACGACTATTTTAATTTTAGGACCATTCCTACTGTTTTATTTAGGCTAGTAGAACTCTATAGGGGCCTAATTATTACTTATTACTTAAATTCCTTTTTTACATTTTTTGGTTTTATTAGATATTTGAAATATGACTATGGGGATGATATTTAGAATCAGCCCTTTGAATCTCTGGCAGAACGAGTCCCCTGCTCAGCCTCAACCAACCAGTGGGCTTGTTGCATTCAGTTAGTTAAATAATAATATAAACTCAAAAAAAAAAATTAACAATCTCACTTAAATTGTATTTAACAGTGGCAACCCAAAACGATATGAGACTAGGGATGTTGTTCGAATGCCACAGTCTAGAAAACATAAGCTTGATGATGTTGATAATGCAGAGACTGAAAGTGAAAAACACTTGCAAACTTTGCTGCAACGACAGATTAAAAAAGACATCAGTATTACTGAGTAAGTCAATATATTAATAGAATTTTTTTTTTAAAGATTAATCATTTATAAATACCCTTTGCTTAATTTTTCATTGTGAAATGAATTTTTTAAAGAAAAATAACCTGTGTTGTTTAAAAGCAAGATTTTGAGTAAAAAAACAACTCTTCATATTTTTATATTTTTTCCAGTCAATTTTCACAGCACCGTAACTTTACACCAGCAACATCCCATGCTCCGGAAGTGGAGAAATTGGTCGGGGTTCATAAATATGAGGACTACAAGCACATCAATGATATGGACTCAAAGATAGAGTACTTGCGACAGTGTAACCTGGATGATGAAGAAATAGCCTTAAAATTAAGAGAGGAATTAAGTAATAAGGTAAAATTATAATGTGAATTACAATTATATTATATCTATTTATGGTTTTGTTTAAAAAAGAGTTAATTTATATGACCCGATTAACCCTGAACACTGGCATAACTATTTTTATTTAGGGTTCTGTTAATGATAACCCAAGTATGTGTTTTGAAATTATAATTTGATTTATAGTGGGTATTATGGTGATTCAATTTCCTAGTACCGAATTGGTGGGGTGGTACACTACTCAACTGTCTGAAGTTGTTAAGGTATGAGAACAAATTCCAGTTAATGGGCAGTACACCATAAGTCATAGTTATTGTCACTTATGTAGTAACAGTAACACTTCAACCACTATTTATTTAATGAAATTTGATATGAACTCTACAACTATTTACTAATCTTTATCTCCTACTATCTTTTAGCACTCTACAATCTTTTGTTTACTAATAGCCAATGACAGCAAACTCTTACCAGATCATTTCAGCCATTCTTGCCTCCAACTTAGAAGTAACAGATATAAATAGCTTGTCCTTTACATTCATTCTAACTAATTTATGAATTTATTGACTTACTTGAACCTGACTCCAGACACTTGCACCCAAATGCAACTCACACACATAGACACACTAATGCTATGTTGAACCTAAACCTCATCACACAAGGTACTTGGAACGTTTGTGAATTGTTATTGAAATAAACAAGATCACCACCTAACTAAATTTAAGTTTTCATTTCATAAAACATTTTTAAAAATAAATTATCCCTTTTTTTTCTAGGAAAGTATTCCTGTTGGTGGATATGGTGCTGATCCTGAGTCCAGATTACAGAAACTGAAAGAAATTGAGAGAAAAATACAAGAGAAAGAAAAACTGCTTCAAATGCCTGATAAATTCCATGGGGCGCTAGAATTGAGCAGGCAGGCACAAGACTTGGAAAAACGTCTTGGAAAAGAATCAAAACATCCGAATGTCATCATCACTCAAAGAAAGTTCAAAGATTCTCACCCTGATGACCCTATAAACCATATTCAAAAAATACTAAAACAAATTGAGGAAAAAAAAGAAAGGGAATCTAGAAGGGAGAGAAGAAAGAAGAGAAAGTTTGAGAGAAGGCAAAAGTTTTATGCAATGTTTAACGAACCAAAAAAAGATGAAACTGATTCTTCTGAATCAGATAATAGAAATACTGAGAGAACTACTGAGTCTCTTGACTTTGGACCCTCACTACCAAGTGAAACATCTGATGTTATTAATTTAGTGGGAGAAACAACTCAGAATTCAGAAACAGTCCTTAATAATGATAGTGACAGTGTGCATGTGTTAAATAATGAAGTGCCACTTCCCTCAGTGGCTGGCAATGTGACACAGACTTGCAAAGAAATAAAAACACCAGTGACATTTTTGACACAAGTTGAAATAGAAAACAACAGACTAAGTCTAGATGAAATTAAAGCCCTGGATAAATTTCAAAATTACTCCAGGGGTGAACCAAATAGGGTAAGTAAATAGTAAACAGTTATAATTTTCCTAGAGTATTAGTAAATTTATAATTCAATATTCTAGATTTTACATATAGAATTGAATATGCTCTTGTCATAATTGTTTGATTGTGATTTGATAATTGTTTTTTATTGTGATTTGATAATTTTCTCTTTCAACAGGTTGTGTATGTAAAAAATTTGCCTAACAAGGTTAAAGAAGAAGATTTGATAGCCTTGTTTGGGCGTTTCCAATCAGAAAACAAACCAAGAATTATCTTTAAGCTTTTGGCAGGAAAAATGAAAGGACAAGCTTTTATCACTTTCCCTGGTGAGGCTCAAATATTTTTAAAATTCTTCCTTGTGGCTCAGCTCTGCTTTCACTTGATTGCTCTGGATTTTTTTTTTGTGAATTAACTCTTGATAATCCCATAAAGTTGGTTCATGTCTCTATTCATGAGAATAACTATGGTATTTAATCAGGCTATAGTAGTTGTGTGACTTTACCTATATTATTAGTGTGAGTTTATTTATTTATTTGTGAGTCTAATTAAATAGGTAATGTGACTGAAGCTTTCTTTAGTATTAATGCGCCTGTAACTTTTGTATTTATCAAATTCTGTTATTTCATAATGTTGATTGCTATATTTAAAAATGCGTTCTTGGATTTACATCCAGATCATGTTAATGAATCCATATAAAAAAAATAACTATTTTTGTCATTATGAATGCAACTTCTTGTATGTTTCAGATGAAGAGACAGCTGAGAAAGCCATAGAGCTTGTTAATGGCTACAAGCTTCATGAGAAACCTGTGATACTGACCTTTGGAAGGAAAAAAGTGTAGCCTAGATTTGAATGTATGAACACTATTTTTGAGTGCTGGAATGAAGATATACATGATTTATATAAGCCATATTTTTTTTACATTTTTATTTTATTTCACTCAGCGTTCACATTTACTTATCACCAATTGAAGTAGATGAATTAAAATTGTTAGATGAGTACATAACATGCATTTGATGTTCATGGGGGCATTAGCCCACCATTCTGGTGTATGTATTTCCAATGTCATTATTTTCATATTGGCACAATAAAAAAATGTCAAATACATTTTGTAAATAAATGAAGTGCTATTAATGTAAAATTTTTGTTTTCATTTCCTATATTTCTCTACTATTACTATTATTTTCTGAATGTGTTTATAAACCTTGTAGCATCAGCCGATAACTAGGCCTACTTTAAAAAGTGATGTAAACTTGCTGAGAGATCTGTAAACCTTATAGGAACTAACCAAGTAATCTTTCAGATCAGAGTCATAACGATCACTGTGGGCAGAGAGATTAGTTTGGGCAATACAATTTCCAGTCACCTCTCCCCACATCTCAAGTGTTGACTATAATAAAACCTACTGTTTCATCACTCCCCCTTCCCTACCTTTCTGCACCATTTTCAAACAAGTTGTTTTCACTAAAATTATCTCCCCTTAAAGTAAGCCATAGATTTTGTGATTGAATCAACAAAATATGTGGTGTGGCAATTTGAGTTTTCTGTCTGAGCTGTCAATGCCCACCAATCCAAATTTCTGCTTTTTTATAAGACTAATGATCAGCTACCCTCTGTATGCTTTATTTAGAACTAAACATTTCAAACGCTACTCAAAATCTAATATCAATGAGACAGGGGTCACCTGATAATTTTTTGATGAGAGGGAGAGGGGGTGGGCTAAATTTTCCGGGTGGGCGGACACTGGTAAAAGTGGTCTATTTTCTATATAATTATATTTTCAGCCCCCCCCCCCCCCCCCAATAGATGCCTGAAAGAAACTCCAGCTCAGCTCTTTTATTTAGTTCTACCACTTTTTATGATTAACTAAAAAGTGCGCGGGGACAAACTTTTAATTTGGCGCCCCCCTTGGGAGCAACCTTTCTATTTGCACCCCACCCCTCAAACTTTCGATTTGCACCCCTCTCTAAAGCTTTCGATTTGCACACACCCCCCTGAAGCTTTCGATTGGAAAAATGCAGCTAAAATAAGATTTTAATTTGTTTTTCCAACCCATTTTGGCGCCCCCTAAGGTCGGCGCTCAGGGACATATGTCCCCCCCCCCCCTCGCTACGCCTCTGCTGTGTTAACTAAATTAAAAAAAAACCGCCTCTCAACTCTCATTCATTACTATCACAATTGTAAACATTTGGTTATATTTAAAAGTTTTTTTGTGTGTGTATGAAGCAGCAAACTATTAATTTTAATTCTTAACCAGTTTAAAACTTCTAAAGACTTGATTGTGTGCCCTCTCGGTAATACATCCTACCCTCCCCCTCCCTCCCCCCCCCCCATCCATTCCAGTACAACACACGCCACAGGGGCGGTATTGCCCACCTTGGTAGATATAGTCTATACTATACACAATAGTATCTAGAAATCTACTCTATAACTAGATCTAGATATTTAAATCTAGATCTAGTCTAGACTCAAGATTTAGAATCTAACTCTACTTTGCTAGGGCTAGGAAATTTCATTCAGTGGCAGGAATAAATGAAATCTCGTGACCTCTCGTTAGATTCCGTAATAATCAATTGAAATGTTATGGCGGACAAGTTCAGACGAATGTTTGTATGGATACCGTGGTAGTTTATGTTACTTCCGACAATGTTTTACACATTTATGAATTTGCATTTTTGTTTATGTAATTATCATGTCTAAAAAGGTTAACAAACCATTGAAATCAACTAAAAAGAAAGGTAAATAGATCTATATATAGAATCTAGATTAAATATTCTATAGTTTTATCTTTGAAGTTCTGTTCGAGCATGTTTTCAGTTTTCACGTTTGACGATTTGTTTACCACGGCGGCTACCGCTTGTCGATCTAATTTTGACTGTTGGCTGGACTCAAAACGAATTAAAAATCACGTTTTTACAATTAATTACTTATTGATAATATTTTATATAATCCCCCACCCAGAATGAAATATGAAATAGGCCCCTACTTTAAAGTTATAGGCCGGCCCAAAACAAGAAATGAAAATGAAATGCCGCCTACTCACTGAAAAATCATTTAAAAATGCAGCCATATGAAATAAAAATGTATTAAATTTAATATTTGTTATTAGAGGTCTAGATTCTAGATGGAAGTAAAAACTTAAAAACTTAAATTAGAATCTGGCAATCTAGTCTAGCTTTGACTGTTTTACTGTGACATTTAATCATTAATTAGTTAAGGCAATATTATTGCTAGTCTAGATCTATTGATTACAGAGGAGAGTTAGTTTTGGGAAGTGCAGGGCTCAGTTAACTCTTCTGTGATACTGAGTGACCCAAGAGCTCAGACAATTAGTGTGAGTGATCAGTGATGTGAAGTGAAGTAGCCTTGAACACAGTAGATCTATTCTAGAGTCCTATTTTATGATTTTTTATAAAAGAATCTGTCTTGTTAAACTTAATGTTTGTGAGTTAAGTGAGTCACCTAATAGTACACATACTAGATCTAATCACTAGTCTGTCTCACAATTTTTCAGTTAGTATGCCTATATATATATAACATAATGAGAGCAATTAATTATATTTATAAATTCGTCTGTAAGCTTCTATGTTTTCATTGCATGGTTGTTGGGAAAATGAAAGAAGTGAAATGGTGAGGTGTGAAAATGAGAGACATTCCACAGGGAATTAAGGGTTTTTTAATACATGATTGATCTGACAAAAAACATTCTATAAGAAGCTAAAGTTTGTTAAAACAATCTATATATATAATTCTCCTCTTCGAGCCGTTAGAAAACAAGCTGCAAACGCTCTCCCTACCTCCCCACCCCTACATGGTTTTAGTGAGCTGTGTTCACTCTAAATGTTTACAAGCAGAGCCAACGATTTTAAACGTAGGGGGGGGGGGGGGGGGGGGAGGGGGGGAAGGAAGGGGGGGGGGTTATGGTCCTTAACGAGCTACTTATAGTGTTTTAAAGAAATATTTTCAGTGTCAGCGTTGGTACTGTCGAATTCACAAATTATGAATTATTGAAAATTAGAAACAACTAAATAGCGGCGTATGTTATGCCGCGGGCCGGCTCGTAGTAGATAATCAGTATAGTTAAAATGAGTCTAGTTAATAAATACATTGTTGATTGTTGTGATCATATATTTTAAGATAATAAATGCTTTAACTTTATATATATATATTCATCTACCAGATCCAGATGGCCAGTGGATAAATGATGATGTTAAAGTAAACACAGGTCTTCCACCTCAAGTAGATGGCCAGATAAGATGTTTTTGTAAAGTTAGTGTGTCACAGGTCATTTGGACAATAACAAAACCTCCACAGTCGACACTTGTAAGAATCAGATGGTGGGGGGAGCAAGGAGATGGTTCAATTTTTAGGTAAGAGAATCTAAATCTACCCAATTCTAGTATTTCATTGAGTAATATATAAATTTACTGAAATTAAATACAATTATTACGTTTTTAAAAATCTTTTTATTTCTCTTAATGGCAGGCCTTTAGATGTTAAAAAGGGGACCAAATCAGAATGTAAGACTACAGCCAGGTACCCTGTGCGCTCAGGGCCACATCAATTTGCCACATACCTAGCAGACATGGGCAAGCTGTCACTGGATGTACTGACTAGCCCAAACTCAGAGGTTATTGGCCAGGCCAATGTGACAGAGATTGTGCAGTTATCCAATACAAGGCCAATCAATGGGTGCGTAATAATTTATTATTTAAGTGAGTTGTGTTGCATGAAAGCCAAGCAGCCTCTCAAAATTTTGAAGACGAACAATTTTTTTTTAACTAAACATTCTTTTTCAATATTTTGACCAATTGTAAGATGTTTGTGATTAAAAAGATTTGTTTCAGAAAAATAATGCCTGTTGAATAGTACAACTAATTATCTAAGCTTAGTTACAATTGTTCTGTTAAATGAAATCTTTTATTTTTTTTATCACAAAGTCTAGTTACACTTGTTGTTGTATAAAATCTTTAGGATTTATTTTTAAAATTATAGCCCAGTTATGTTTGTCCTGTTGTATAAAATCTTAGTTACATGTCTTGTTTTCTAAAATCTTCAGATTTTTCCCTGTGATATCGCCATCAGGACAGAAACTGGCTAATGTGCAAGTGGCTGTTGTACTTGAACCTTTGATGGGTATTTTTTATATAGCATCAATTTTTTTTAGTAAAAATTAATGCCCTTTTTTAAAAGTGTACATTTTATTTTATGTATAAATTATTAATGTCCAGCTATGTGTTTAATATTAAGATTTGTTTTCGCAGATTCATATGACCAGAAGGGTTCCACCCCAACGACAGACACAGGGCTAAATGTCCTAAAGAAAACCCATGACTCTATGACCCACCAAACCATCCACCCAGAGGCCCACACAGACATGCCAGCCAGACCTGATAACACCATCTTCATCTCTCCTACTGTAAGTTTCCAACTGTTACATTACTTTCTGCCTTTGTCTACAGTAACACTACCAGTGGTAGGTAAATGGATTTGGTGAATAAACAAAATGACTTCAAATGATAGATTGTTAGAATTAATCAGTACAACAATAATCTTAATGTGTCTAAAAATATTTTTGGTACTTCTTAAAATATCAGAGGGCATCATTCAGGAAATCTTTTTAAATTATCTGCTACCCTGACTATAATCCGGACCCTAAACTTTACTCTGGAATCAAACAGTAGTGCAGGCATTATAAAATATCATCATGTTTATAAAGTGCATTTAGGGAGAAAAATAAAAAAATATTTTTTGTATTCACTGTCACCTATAGGTTATGTATGGTAAGAAGTGTTATCTGAATATTAGGTATGCATCTTTTTTTTTTGTGTATAGCATAACAAAGAGAGTCAGTCAGACCCCAGAGCTGTGTCCAAAACTTACCATACAGATGATCTACGTCAGAGACTTAACTATGGTGAGCTCAATCTCTTGCATTATGTTGATGCATAAATGTTTTGTTGTACTCAGTATCAATTTATACTGTTACATTTGATGGTGCTATTTTTTAAAATTCCATGAAAACATAACGTAATGTTTACAAAACAATTATTTGACGAATCTTCCAGCAACTCCAGCAGCACCTGTAGCCTCAAACCAAAAAGACATACTTTCTGTTTTGGTTGATAAAGGAACTAAACTGAGGGAAGCAATGATTGTATCTTCTATGCACACAGACCTAAGCTCTGACCATATTTCACTCCCATTTACTTCTAAAAGGTACAATTTATGTTTTTTGTATGCTAATTTGTGTTGCAAGCTGAGTTGTCTATTAGTGGTTTTTTTTTAAAATTTATGTGTTGCTTTTTGTGTTGGCCATTGTTTCTATTTTGTTGCTTGTTCATTTGGACAGGGCCACTTTTGTTATTCAGTTACTGAGTATCTCACTAGTGTATAGGTTTTAACTAAGGTACATCAAATTAATTTTTTTTTTAAATTTTAAAATTTATTGTAAACTTCATGAATCAAGGCGCGAATAGCAGTTTAAAAAAATATTTTAAATACATTTGCTCTGTGTGAAAAAGCCAGGCTAAAATATTTCTTTGCCACATTTCATGTACAGTAAATTTTGTTCATGTAAATGGACTTATTGTGATCTCCTTGTCAACAGCCAAGAAGCTGCAGCAAGCTCACATGTGGTACCAGTAGCCACCATAGGAGACGATGCACCAAGATCAGCTGTTGATTTACTCATGGCTTCACCAATAAGAAACCACGATTTACAGGTTTGTGCATAAGACATTTATTTTGTCTTGCGATAATGAAATATATAATTATATGTTAATCAAATTTAACAAAAGGGGATTTTAATTTTTTATAAATAAAATGGCTAATCAGAAACCTTGTTTTTATTACCAAATAAAAAGTGGTTACAAGCAAATCTTTGGTTATTGACAGCTGTATAATTTAATGAATGGGCTGAGCCCTGGAACAAGCTTGTCTTCTGATGCTGGCTATGACCAGATGATGAGTGAACCTGAGGACCCACTGCATGAGAACTCTATACTTCAAGATCTCTTCTATTACAACTCGGTGAGATTCACATCTTTTAAAATCACATTACATATGATGTAAAACACTTTTATTCAAGGGTAACTTTAAAGTTGAGAACATAACATGACTTTAAAAATAAAATATATAAATAAATTAAAGAAAAAACAGTTCTTGTTGAATTTATCCTAGATTACATAATATATATTTAAAAAAATCTTTGTTCACATTCAGGATAATGATGGGTTTGGTTTGAGTGATGTAAGCAGCTATGACCATAGACACTATCCTCACACACCAGAGCATGCTTACACCTCTCTGCCTTCTAAATCCAAACTACAGCAGCTGGATGACCCTGGGAATCAGGTACTTGTTGGTCATTGAGAGGGTTGTACTGGGGATTGTTTTATGCTTAAATTACTCTGGATTTTAATGGTATGCCTATATTATTCTAGTGAATACATGGGTAGTGATTACTTAGGCTTCTGTGATCTTAGTAAACAAACAGATACTGTAGTGTGTGCTAGGTCCAGCCACCTTTACTTTCCCTTATTGAGTCAAGTACCTGTGTGATATCCTATGGACTTGAGTCTAGGAACTGAACTCAGCTTTTAAATTAGCACTTGTGCATTCAACCATGGTGTCTCAAAATTTTTAAATATTGGCATACTTTTCTTGAGTTATTTTTTTATATTTAAGAACGTAGTAGATGGTAAATAAACTGAAAATGAAATTTTTTGTTTTGATCAGCGACCACCATCCAGAGCATCTTCACTCACAAGCTTAAACCTGGTATCCCAAGACGATGACGTGAACAGAAAGAAAAAAACAAAAAGGAAAGCAAGGTCTCGATCTAGGTCCAGCTCCCAGTCCCGGTCTCGCTCAAACTCTCGGACAAGATCAAATTCTCTCAACAGAACGCTGAAGGCATCCACAGAAACTAATCCTCAAAGTTCTAATTCTCAAGTGACAAATAAACCAAAGAAAAAATTAAGGTCTCGCTCAAGGTCAAATTCTCGTTCACGGTCAAGGTCTCAGAAAAGGAGAAACAGCATGGAAGAGGCTAGCGACAGTGATAAAATTAGTGTGGCGCAGTCTGAAACATCGAGAGTGTCTTTTGACCCTGTTCAGACTGATATGAGAAATCCAAAACAAGGTTGGTTTCTTCTGAATATTTTTAATTTGACAATTTTTTATTTTCTTGTTCACTGTCTTAAAATTTGTACTTTAGAAATGTTCTGTGTTGGTAGACATATCTAATTTTGGCATATAGCTGTGTATGAAGCTTAGAAGACAAAAAATAATAAACAACTGATGTAAAAGTTCTTGTTTGACTTTAACCACAGAGGGCTTGAGTGTAGAGAGGCTCACCTTGCTGGGTAGAGTCCACGTTGCAAGAGTCAACGTTGACAGCCTGCAGCTGGTTAAACCAGACCTTCTCGACACATCCGATTCAAAACTTTCTGTCAGTAAACTCAAGACAGGGAGACCCCCAGTGCCAAAAAAATCTAAGAAAGCTTGGTAAGACATACATTGTATTAGTTAGCATGGAGACGTGTAGTTGTTAGGTGTTATGTTGACACTACATAGCAGTATTGACTTGTTGAGTTTCCTGTTGTGGTTGGCTGATTCTCAATGTTTACATCTGAATATTTATACATTACAATTGGTTTCAGTACCTACTTTGTGGAGTATCAATTCCCTGTTGTGGCTGCCTCTAGAGACAAATATTCCCCTAGTGCTATGGCAACTGAGGTGACAAGAATTGCCTCCAAGAATGTCAAAAATGGAGGTGAGTATGGAGAATAATTCCTATTTGCACTAGTCACAACACTTAAGCTATTCATGGTTTACCTTTATACACTGGTACATTGACATACTATTTCTACAGCTGTTGTGTTCAACACTAGATCAGTTTTTCCTATCATGTTTGATGGTGTTGCTGTAGAGAGATGGTGGAAATCTGCTCTAGTGTTCAGACTGTACAGCAAAGAGCCAGGGGAACACACTGTAAGTCTTGGGTTTCTTATAGGTGGGGATGTTAAGGGGAGATTATAGTTCAACGCCAAGTTTAGGGTTGATCTAAAGTAGCAATATATCACATTTATATGGTGTTGTGTAGAATAAAAACGATTGAAATACTGAATTTTTTGTTACTGCTTTTTTGAATTGCTTCAACTCCCACTTGTTACAGAACCAGTAGTCTAAAATATTTTTAGCAGACTCCTGGTTACATCTAGTATGAGAAATAAGGTTTCGACGTCTGTCCTTATTATTTTCTTGGTACACTAGCTTTTAGCAGTTAGTTTTTTTTAAAAAAATAGTATGATCCAGGCTTTAAAGTGGAAATTCTCACATGTATACCGCATAGTTGAGAAAACTGGATTAATGCTGGTAAATAATCTTTACCTTTCTGGAATAATTCAATAAGAAAAAACAAAATTGATCACATTCATTTTCTTTTCTTGAAGGCTACACTGATTGGAAGTGGAGGTATATCTCTCAAGTCAATTTTAAGGTCAGAAAATCTGTTTGTCCAGCGTGATATAGAGATTCCTGACACAACCAAAAATGGACTGAACACTTCCAGGACTTCTTCATTAAACAGCTCACTAAACAACAGAAACAATGCTCACTTGTTTGGCCATTTGAAGGTGTGTGGTCACTTACAGTTGTGATGTTGCTATTTTTACAAATATTAGCGTAAATTAAATTCTAAAATTTTATAAATTAAAAGAAATTAATGATCTTTCAATTCTCAGATATCAGTAGAGCTTGCGTCTGACCATAAAGAATTTGCCACAGTACTGGCAAGAACAAAACTGGCAGAGATGAGTGGAAACGTGAAGATAGTGCCCATTGTTGGCCCTAACCCTGAGCTGGCCAAGTTGGCCGAGCAGTTGAGTAGGAACAAAGATCAACCGGTCATCAAGTCTCCCACTAAGAGAATTGGTAAGTTTAACTAGTTAATCTGTTGGAAATATTAAACAGCCAGGTACCTTTGTAAGATCTAACTCCTCCTACTACTAGAGCTGGGTGGACTTAACATTGTCCCAGAATCCCTTCATTGACACCTTAATATTTTGCTGACTTAGCTTACCACTAAAGCTGGATATACTGTTAAATGAGATATTAATTTCAGAATATTTTTTAATTCATACCTTGCCAAATGCTAAAATTGTATTGTTTGCAAATTACCAATCGATTTCCAAATATTTTTTGTAATTGAATAGATTTTTCTTTCACCTTGTTAGACATCCCTGCTGTTGCTGAGTCAACAACCTCAAATGTTCTAGCTGGCCTACCACCCCAGTCACCTCGCAGGAAGCCTCAGGCTGAGGATGAAGGAGATGAAATATCCAGGCTCAAACAGCAGCTGAAAAACACATTGGCAGTGCTAAACACAGCCAACACACAACATGGCAGCATAGCACAGATGGACTCTGGTGCCCTGGTCTTAAGAGGGCAACCAGACCTAGTGGTATGTTCTCATGGATCATCTTGTACCCTAGCTGTTCATACCATTGTAAATTCTAATTTCCTATTTGTCTGTGTGCTTAAAGTATAGCTAAATTCTAATGCAGTCTCCTTTGCTGTGACGAATGAGCAATTTTTTGAGAATGGCAGGCTTAGTGATCTTTAAAAAATAAACTGCAACATGTTTAAAGTGTAAATAATTCTTCTAACATTTATGCTAAGCCACCAACTTATTTTCATATGAACAATTGGTGTTTCAGGGCATGACACTTCACACTTTGCTGTACATTCAAGAAGGGAGACAACTCTCAATAACTGGTGTTCCACCACTCCACATGGCCCAGAAGTATCCTGCCTTGGTGAAGCCACCAGTAGAAGGTGCTCTTTTACACTCGTTTATATTTGTTAACAACATTTTAGTAAATAAACACATTATTAATTAGTTTAAAAATAATTTATAAAAGCGTTTTTTTTACATTCTGTTTTTTTTCCTGTTTTCTTCTGTCCTTTAATAGTTTAACTTACAAAGTAAGAAAGTGGAAAACCATTAGTGTAATAATTGTCATTTTACTTAGGACGAGATGCAGTGGTTCGCAACACCTATCTAGTATGCAGGATGTTTTGGTGCAACGATTCTGTCCATTCCAATGTTTGTTGGGGGACCCTCAACCCAGAGTACAACTTTTTACAGGTAAACAATTTTATACATTTACTTAATTTAGTGCTGTCAAAATGTTCCTACAAAACAAGTAATATTCAAACTTGGGTAAATGAACCCAGTGAATCGTGGTTTGACTTGCTTATCAATTGTTTCATCAAGTATTTTGTTACAAAAAATAACTTTTACCTTCAAATCAATTTTCTTTAACCAGAGAAAAGGTTTTCTTGTATCTTCTTCCCATTAAATCTTGTATCATTACCCTTTGTTAGGTAGCACCAGTTATAATGACACCACAACTTCTTGAGAGACTCAGGGACAACTACATGATAGTGGAGGTTTGGGATAAAAAAGTTGCTTCAGAAAATGACAAGGTAGGTACAACAATAATCTGTTAACAATTTATTTTAGTTGTCTACATTGCTTTTAGAATTAATTACAAGGCAATCTTTTTAATTTAAGGTATGTTAAGTTATCTGCACAAGTATTAGTCCAACCTACTAATTACACAGTGTTTCATTATCTCCAACTTGTTTGAACTGGGTGCCTAATAAATTATGTGTTCTCCACAGCTGATTGGTATTGTTAAGTTGAGTCTCCATCAGTTCTACATGTCATTTAGAGAAAGAAAAATTGCCAATGCTTTACTCAAGTCAGAAGTAAGTTTTGTTTCATAATCACATTACTATTTTAAATTCACATTTAACATATATTGTAAAACTTTCAATTTTGAAATATTCTTAAATTAGTTTTTATTTTGGTCATGATTATTTAAGTTAATAAAAATCCCACATTTAAAACAACTTTTCAGTATCCTGTAATGGCATTAGACAACTACATGCCCATAGTTGATCCATTTTCTGGTCTTCATTTTGGTCAGTTGAAAGTTGTGTTAGCTATGGGATCAGAACCACAGGTAATTCACTTGTATAATTTCTTCATTTTCTATTCACCTTCATGCGTATTAAATACATTTTTCAATGTTATCTATTGTTCTTTTAGTAAAAGCTAAGTATGAAGACAGAATTTTACTGACCGTAACACAAAATCATGACAAAGACATTTTGTTGTGTAGCTAATTAAAATTTACTACTCTTATTATTGCACCAATGTTGTTACTTTCATTACTTTGTAGTAATTTCATGTGCACATGTTGTATTGAAATTTTATTTTATTATTACTGATGGGAAAACTAATGTGAAAATGATTGTTGTGCTGACAATGTCCTGGTGCATCTGTCCAGGTTGCCACCCTACAAAGACTAGTGATAGACTCCAGTGGCATGGATCAAGTCCCACAGAAACCTCTGGCTTATCTAGAGAGACAGGACTTGCTCAATGGAGTTTCTGTGAACCCATCAGCCAGAGCAGGTAAGGTTGTTTGCTTTCAGGCTGTGTTGATACTATTCTTTGTCCTTGTATATTTTTTCTATCCAAATGTATGGTACATACATATTCTAATGCTGACTTACTCTGCTCACCTCAAAACTTGAGCCTACAGACCCACATCATCACACCTGAAAATGTAAGCTCCGCACCACTTGCCTCTAATGATGTCTCACTAGTATTATTTCACATATGAAAAATATTTAGCATCAAACCTAATCTAAGTCTGACATTATTGGCTCATCATTTAAAGGATTCCACAGTGCATCAATATCATAACTTTAGAAAACATAACAGAATGTTAACCTTGTGTACTAAGTTCAACTATTATCTTCTACAGTGGAGCATCAATTTGAAATCAATATTGAAGGACTCAAGGGACTTAAGCTGTTTGAGAAAATGATGTGGGGAGAGGCAGATTGTTTTGTGCAGTATTTCTTTCCCTCACAAGGAGAGGAGAGGGAGGAGGGGGTGACCACTGTTAAATGTGAGTTATTGAAATTTATTTGAGCCTAGCCAACTTGTTTCATTGATAGTATGAAGTATTTTCTTTCTCTAGTTGAATTGATTTAAATAGTATTAAACTGAAAAGTTTTTCCACTTGTTTCAGCCCTTCCCACAATGAAATGTTTCCGTACAGCCACCACTCTGTGTATACCTGACCCAACATTCCATGACACATCTAGGCACAAGTTGATATTACCTTTTGGAACTCCTGTGCAAAGAGAGCTACTCACAGGTTCTGATTTAAACTGATATTTGTAAAAATGTTGACTTTTGATTCCACGATCAGAATTTATTTCTCTTTGATTTATTTTTAAACAGCTGCATGTTTTACTTATGCTAATTTTCTCTGTGATAACAGCTTGTGCCAACTCAGGTGGAGGTGTTAGTGGTCTACCATTTGAGGTTTGGTGTAGATACTATCATCCCAATGTTCGAGATCAGCTGATTGCTAAAGTAAGTCATGGAATTACAGAAACAATTTGCTTTCGCGTATTCAAGATTTTAAATGTATTTTATTGTTATCTAGTAGTCAATTGAATTATATCCTTCGGCTTATTATCATTATAATTGTTACAATAGTCACTTCATTGCAATGTTTTCTTTCTGTAGTCCTCTCTCCCATTGGCTAAACTGTGTGCCATGATAACCATGCACAAAAAAGGAGAATCCTGCATACAGTCGTATTCTTTACGGCTCTCCCAGGTTGGAGCTGATGGTCAGCAGGACAGTGTTGAGGCTGTAGCTAAGGTAAAGTGATCACTAGCCAACTACAAAACTAAAATACTTTTTTTCCAATGTGTTTTACAAGACCTGCTTCATTTAATTAATTTGTCAATATACTTTTTTTTAGTCAAAAGATGTGGGTGTGTTGGAGGTGACTGTCAACTACAAATCTCTTCCTGCCCAGGTAGGTCAATCTCACTTGTCAGTAAGATGGTCAATTCCGTGAAAAGGTTCTAATGAAATACATAATGTTAAACATTCATTATAATTTTTAATGAGTGTCTATTTAAATACTGTTCGTGCAGTGAGTTTAATTTAGTTTATTAACAGGGAGTTAGATGAAGCTTGAATTTTGGTTAACATTTTGATAACTTTCTTTTGATGTTTGGTGAACATTTTGATAACTGTCTTTTGCAGTGTGAGACAGCAAGTAGTGCTCAAAAAAGTTATGACGGTTCGCAGGTGTGCTTGTCCGTTGGCATTATCAGAGCATCTGGACTCAAGGTAGGTTTCTCAACCAACAAACTATGGTCGGCTGTAAAAAGTTTCCCGGTTCTACTGTGTGACAGAAAAAAAAAGGCGATTCAAAACCTTTAAACTTGTTTCCAATGCAATATTTTACAGGAAATTAACCAATATTATTATAATTGTGAATCTACTTCCGTTTCATTGCAAGGCATTTTGAAACATTAGCATAGATGAAAGCGTGATTGGCATGAAAAATTGCACTGTGTTGCTAAATTATATGCCAAACAAAAGACATGCTAGATTTGTCATTAAAAAATATCAGCTGTGTGATTCAAAGGGATACATCATTCATGTTGTTCTACATAGTGGCAAAGACTTGGATGTCTGCCACGATGAAGGACAGGCCTTTAGTGTTGTTGACAAACTGTTGAAGCAGAGCCACTTGCTCAACAAAGGCTACCACTTGTACATTGACAATTTTTACACTAAACCAAAGTTTGAAGATTACCGCTTGAAAAATAAAACAATGCTCACTGGCACACCTTGGCTTCTGCATCTGTAAACTAACATATTTTTTTTTTAATCTGTTACATTTTCTTTTTTAAGAAGTTGAGGAAACAATGTTGATTGTATTGTTTAGCAAATTAAAATCTAATAAATATTTCTGTATAGGCTGCAGCAGATGCCATCGCTCACTTAGATTCCTCCATGGCTTACCCTGCTGATGTTGGGGTGAACGCTTATGTTAGGATTAAAATTTCATTTTTGGGAAAAGAGGTGAGATGTTTTATTTGACTGTGTAGACCATGAATAACTGAGATAATTCAATGTCAATAGTCTGATTAGATTATTTTATTTTTAACTAAATCTGAATCATTTCCAGAATGAAAGAATGACAAAAACTGTTGCCAGAAGTTTTTCTCCAGAGTTCACCCACTACATAGACTTCCCCTGCCCACTGCTCATGTCCAATGTCCATTCAACTGATGCCACAAGCTTGGCAGAACTGTTGGAGTCAGGCGAGGCTGAGTTTGAAGTCTGGCATCAGATTCCCACAGGTCTAAATAAAGGTGAGACGCTTGTGCGTTCTACTAAAAGTCTCCAAATAAAAAAAAATGTTCTAGAAAACTTTTTTTTTTTGATAGCTGAGTGTGAACAACTTTAAAATATTTTATATGATTTTTTTGATACTCTAGAAATAAAAACTTGACTTTGTTTTATTATGTTAAAAAAAATTATGATTTCTTTTTACTCCTGTCCAGATTTCCAGATGGAGAAAAGTGGGTCAGCGGGTCGCAGATTGACCCAGCACACAGGTGATGTTCTCCTGGGGACCGCCATTGTTCCTCTTGTCTCACTCCTGACCAGAAGAACAGGTAAAAATCATCTTCTTTTTGTCACTTCCTTTATTTTACTATATAAATGTCAGGAGAAAAAAAACAATTCTCTAATTACTTCTGATGTGAATTTAAGCTTTTGTTCTTCCCACATGCAAATATATTGTGTACTTTTAACATGGTGAATGTCTGTTTTTAGGTATATCTGGGTGGTTTGCTGTCAATCTTCCCTCAATGGGGTGGACAAAACCAGTTGATGGTGGGGATGCTCATACCACTACAGCTTTAGACCAAGTAAAACAATTTTTTTTTCCCTCAGAATAAATACATTTTATTGTCTATTTATTCTTCACTCAGTTTTATTTAAGGGGAGTAACTCTCATTTTGTTAGGAACCCGTGCATTATGTATGGAGGGTACTGGTTTCCATAGTAACTCTTGTTGTGTGTACAGGTGGCTGGAGGCCTGGAGTTGTCCATCAGATTCCCCACCCAGGAAGACAGAGACCGTGTTGTCAGCGCTGCTAGAAGTGTGGGCTGGGGGCCGATAGATTTAGATGTTGAGCAGCCTGATTGGCAGGATGAGGGTAAGTCGTTTGTTCACTGCTAACTTCATTTTTTTGCATTACCTGTTTTAATAGTCTGTTTAATTAAAGCAAATGCTAATGGAAAAGATGTAATTTTTGTCTATTGTTTTCTGCTTGTAGATAGCCACCACAATGTACACAATATCACTGTGAGTGTGGATCAGGTCACATTCCCAGTCACCTGTGCTCTATTGGTTGGTCAGACTGAACTTGACCCCACAGCCAGGTGTTATGTGAGGTACAAGTTTTATGATAAAGGTAAGAGTAATCAATTTTTACCTGCCATAAGGTAAATGTAAGAGTAGGACTAAAGTACTTAATGTTAGGAAAACATGTTTGGTGATTAAAGCCTTTGACAGATGTTGTTGGAGGGTCCAGATTTACCTGTTTTAATATATTGTTCATCCTGTCACCAGGTGCTGTAGCCTCCAAAGGTAGAAAGATTCACCTGTCTGACACTGGGAGCCTGCTGTGTTCATTGAGTCACAAGCAGAGTTTTGTGTTGTCCCACACTGCACCCTTACAGTGGTGAGTCATCCAACATTGTCATCTCCTTGTCACCTATTTATCTCATCCTTGTCACCTATTTATCTCATCCTTGTCATAATTTGATCTCATCCTTGTCACCATTTGGTCTCATTTTTGTCACTATTTGATCTCATCCTTGTCACCTTTTGATCTCATCCTTGTCACCTTTTGATCTCATCCTTGTCACCTTTTGATCTCATCCTTGTCACCTTTTGATCTCATCCTAGTCACCTTTTGATCTCATCCTTGTCACCTTTTGATCTCATCCTTGTCACCATTTGATCTCATCCTTGTCACCTTTTGATCTCATCCTTGTCACTTTTGATCTCATCCTTGTCACCTTTTGATCTCATCCTTGTCACCTTTTGATCTCATCCTTGTCACCATTTGATCTCATCCTTGTCACCTTTTGATCTCATCCTTGTCACCTTTTGATCTCATCCTTGTCACCTTTTAATCTCATCCTAGTCACCTTTTGATCTCATCCTTGTCACCTTTTGATCTCATCCTTGTCACCATTTGATCTCATCCTTGTCACCTTTTGATCTCATCCTTGTCACTTTTGATCTCATCCTTGTCACCTTTTGATCTCATCCTTGTCACCTTTTGATCTCATCCTTGTCACCTTTTGATCTCATCCTTGTCACCTTTTGATCTCATCCTTGTCACCTTTTGATCTCATCCTTGTCACCATTTGATCTCATCCTAGTCACCTTTTGATCTCATCCTTGTCACCTTTTGATCTCATCCTTGTCACCTTTTGATCTCATCCTAGTCACCTTTTGATCTCATCCTTGTCACCTTTTGATCTCATCCTTGTCACCATTTGATCTCATCCTTGTCACCTTTTGATCTCATCCTTGTCACCTTTTGATCTCATCCTTTTAACACACCTGTTAACCCATACACGTAATGTAAATAAACTGCCAATGTTTTGTGTACCTGTCCAGGTATTTGAGAGAAGAGAGGCTGGAGATACAGACCTGGGTGACGTATGGTAGAGGGACTGAAGGTGAACGTAGGCCCAGACAGAGGGATAAGCTGATTGGCAGCTGTTACATAGACCTGGAGTCATTGACTGACACTAGAAGAGGACAGCAGAGAATCAGGTTTGTTACTGCTGGAACCTACACTCAAGCTAAACTTTAAGGAATAGTTTTGATGTCCTTCGTATATATTGGTTGATGTTAATATTTCTTACATTTCATTTTGTTGGGTGAATTGGTACAGGAATGTTTATACTATAATTGAATTAATTTTGGTGTTAGATTTGCTCAGTTGCATACCTACACATCTCTAGTTCTATCTATCCTGTAGATCAGGGGTCTCCAAACTTTTCAGCCCGAGGGCCGCATTAACTATCAAATATCAGTTTGGGGGCCAGAGTTTCTTAAAGGCATCTCTTCAGGGTCGTGTTCCTCCCCCCCCCCCCCCGAAGAACGTTTACACTCCCCCCCCCCAACAAAATATAATTTATGTAGAAATAAATACAAATTTCAAGTGTCCACCCCCTTGCTCTCACGTTTGTTCTCAAATTGTTCTTCAAGTATTTCATTCTTGAAAATGTTTGTTCACACAGGTATGTTGTTCGAAAATTTGAAAGGTACTTTGATGCAAAAGTTTTAATGTTAGGAAAGTCTTCCTTGTGCAAAAACGTATGAAAACCCATCCGCCCTTCTTTGAACGTGTCTCTAAGGAAGTCATTTTCTTGCAATTCAATAACCTCCAACTGCAGTTCATCTTTGCAACTGGCCACATTTGCTTCAAATGGGCTTTTAAACAGTCTCACCTCTTCTGCCTTTGAATCCAAGTCAGAAAATCGCTACTGAAACTGCAGATGGAGGTCTTTAATGATCTCGTATGTATATGACATGGGGAACTCAGTGGTTGCTTCAGCCGTATAGACCTTGCACTGCCGAAAGTGTGTCAAGTTGTTAGCCTGTACTTGTTCCAAAAACATAACAAGTTTGTGTCTAAAGGCCTTTAGAAATAAATTTGCCTCTATTGCCATTTTAGGTTCAGAAAAAAATTAAATGCCTAATTATGTCTGCAGCAGAGGCCAATTTCAGTACCCACTCTTCATCAGACAAATATGGCTGTGACTTGCCTTTACTATCAGGAAGTCACCTATTTCTTTTCTTAGATACTCTGCTCAGAATTTTCTCGCAAAATTAGCAATCTTACTGATGTGAAATATGGTAAATCTTGCGATTTTGTGTTTGTCTCTGAACTGTCTATGGTTAGATATCCTTTTCGGTAAGTGTCATACATTATATGTAGGGAAGCCAGCTCTTGTGTCTTCATCCACACCTCTAATGAACACAAGCTGTTGAGAGGTGGAACAGCTGTCCAGCGACTCATCCATTGCAATTGAAAAATGGCAAAACTTGCTTGAATTTTTCGCTATTTGAGTCGCAATTTTTTCACCAATGTCTGCAACACGGCGAGTAATTGTATTTGCACACAAAGATACATTTTTAAAATGTTTTGAATTTTCTGTGCATAGCTCTTCAGCCACCTCCAACAAACATTTATTCAGTGGACAAAAAGATCGTTGCGGGCCGGCTAAAATGACCCGGGGCCGTAGTTTGGAGACCCCTGCTCTAAACATTGAGTCATATTTAGATGTCCCTTGATTTTACAGGGATCCAAAATTTTACATTAATTTTGCATAACATTGTGCTCAAATATTAAACGAATACTTTAAAATAAGAGCTTTTTTGACAAAAAAATTATGGCTTTTTGTTTTGCAATAGTGCTATAATTAAATATTATTCTTCAAGAAAAGTACAATTTTTAGAACATTTATAATAATTTATAATGATTATGTAAAAAAATAAAAATAAACTTTATCAAGAGCATTATTTTCACAAAAGTATATAAATATATATTCTTATTGCTAATTAAGCAGTTTACTTCAAAATTGCTTCCCTTGGAAAATATGTTTTCATACAGTGTAAAGTGTAGATCAGGGGTCTCCAAACTTTTCAGCCCAAGGGCCGCTTTAACTATCAAATATAAGCTCGGGGGCCAGAGCCAGAGTTTTCTTCAAGAAATCTCTTCGGGGTGTTTTGAATTTTCTGGGCAAAGTTCCTCAGCCTAACATTTTTTCCGTGGACACAAAGACTTCGCAGGCCGCATCCGGTCCGCGGGCCGTAGTTTGGAGACCCCTGCTGTAGATCATGGGGTAGTGTTGCTAGTGTTGTCTCCTGACGCAATCTTTCACATGCCATGGTCACAGAAATACATATGGCCCCATAGATTACCTTAGTTAACTTGTTTCCTTGTATTTTCAGTGGCCTGTTTCCCCTCTTCAAACCTGGCTCAAACAGTCTGAAGGCAGCTTTCATCAGGGCCCACATTACCTCACGCATCAACACTAGTGCTAGACATCTGGTAAGTGGGGTTTTTAAATTTAGGTTTAACAGGAAGTAATTCTTGCCACTTGGATGTAACTGACATAAAGTTTAACTAGATTTAAGACAGAATCCCGTCCCCCCCCCCCCCCCTCCCCAACTATGCTGATCTGCATGTTGTGAGAATTATTTTCAAAAGTTAATCTTACTTAGACTGGCTGGTAGGATGGTAGAGTTACTGCTGGATGTTAACATGACAATTGAAAGTTCAGTTTCAGTCAGTTTCAAGTCTTTGTGTCTATTTAGCTTTGTTTGGTACCAGAGTCAAGGACAGTAAACACCATAGTGCATGATGTTTGTGAGATGCACTTGAGTCTCCTCAGCTCTGATGGGTACCTGACTCTTAGCCAAGACAGCTATTCGCAGTTTAGTTTAGTTTAGTTGTTGAGTGATGTAAATCAAACACTGAGTAATTAATATGTATTGCTAACATTGAGTAATCAAGTGATAAATTGCAGACATTGAATAATTAATTGATGTATTGCAGTCATTGAGTAATTTAGATTCATGTTGCAAACATTGAGTAATTAAGTTATGTAATGCAGAAATTAAGTAATTAAGTTATGTAATGCACACATTGAGTAATTAAGTTATGTTATCCAGACAGAGTAATTAAGTAATGTAATGCAGACATTGAGTAAGTTATGTAATGCAGATATTGAGTAATTAAGTTATGTAATGCAGACATTAAGTGATATATTTCAGACATCCGAGGAAAAGAAGATGAACACAGACCTGGATGTGAGCCAGTCAGAGACTGACCAGTCAGTGAGTGCAGATGACTGGACAGAAGGCTTCAGCTTCAACAAGACACCAAAGAAAGGGAAAACAAAGTCAGATGGTGCCAACCCTGACACCAGTTTTGGTGTGCTACTGGCTGTTGAGCGGGCCATGCATTTACCTATGGTGTCTGAGAGAAACAGGTAGAAATTTTGTAAAGTTACTTTTTTTTGAGGTATTTAACATCTGTTCATCTGTCTGATGTACTATACATATGATAGAAACTGGTAAAATGTTGATCTGTAAAACTAAAAAATTAGAGAGGTAACAAATAATGCTGTCCATTACATTGAGTAAAAGAAAAGTAGAGTCATGCACTCTAAGACTAATAGCTTTGCACAGCATTGATCAAATAAATTTTTATCTAAAAAAAAACAGCAAAATAACGCAGGCTGAAGAAGAAAAATATCAAACATCTAAAATGTCCCTATTAAAATTGATGGAAATTCTTAAATATCCTAACACAAGTTTTGTACTGATGTTCCTGTTCCATGCTTTTAGATCAGGAGAAATCTGCCCATCAACGTATGTATCATATCAGAGTGCTGAAAGGTCAAAGCCCTCCTGCAGCTCCATCTTCCCCAACTCAACCAACCCTGTGTGGGACTACGTGGTGGAGACTAGGCTCAGTACAGAGTACCTGTACAAGTTAAACAAGGTCAGTTTAACACCTGTACCAGCTCCATCTTCCCCAACTCAACCAACCCTGTGTGGGACTACATGGTGGAGACTAGGCTCAGTACAGAGTACCTGTACAAGTTGAACAAGGTCAGTTTAACACCTGTACCAGTTGAACAAGGTCAGTTTAACACCTGTACCAGTTAAACAAGGTCAGTTTAACACCTGTACCAGTTAAACAAGGTCAGTTTAACACCTGTACCAGTTAAACAAGGTCAGTTTAACACCTGTACCAGTTAAACAAGGTCAGTTTAACACCTGTACAAGTTGAACAAGGTCAGTTTAACACCTGTACAAGTTGAACAAGGTCAGTTTAACACCTGTACAAGTTGAACAAGGTCAGTTTAACACCTGTACAAGTTGAACAAGGTCAGTTTAACACCTGTACCAGTTAAACAAGGTCAGTTTAACACCTGTACAAGTTGAACAAGGTCAGTTTAACACCTGTACCAGTTAAACAAGGTCAGTTTAACACCTGTACAAGTTGAACAAGGTCAGTTTAACACCTGTACAAGTTGAACAAGGTCAGTTTAACACCTGTACCAGTTAAACAAGGTCAGTTTAACACCTGTACAAGTTGAACAAGGTCAGTTTAACACCTGTACAAGTTGAACAAGGTCAGTTTAACACCTGTACCAGCTCCATCTTCCCCAACTCAACCAACCCTGTGTGGGACTACGTGGTGGAGACTAGGCTCAGTACAGAGTACCTGTACAAGTTGAACAAGGTCAGTTTAACACCTGTACAAGTTGAACAAGGTCAGTTTAACACCTGTACAAGTTGAACAAGGTCAGTTTAACACCTGTACAAGTTGAACAAGGTCAGTTTAACACCTGTACAAGTTGAACAAGGTCAGTTTAACACCTGTACAAGTTGAACAAGGTCAGTTTAACACCTGTACAAGTTGAACAAGGTCTGTTTTACACCTGTACAAGTTGAACAAGGTCAGTTTAACACCTGTACAAGTTGAACAAGGTCAGTTTTACACCTGTACAAGTTGAACAAGGTCAGTTTAACACCTGTACCAGCTCCATCTTCCCCAACTCAACCAACCCAGTGTGGGACTATGTGGTGGAGACTAGGCTCAGTACAGAGTACCTGTACAAGTTGAACAAGGTCAGTTTAACACCTGTACAAGTTGAACAAGGTCAGTTTAACTTGAACCCTGTAAAAGTTAAACAAGGTACATTTAACATTACACCTGTACAAGTTAAACAAGTTAAAAAAAAGGTCAGTTGAAAATATAGTTTTATATTTGTTGGTGGTTGGAAAGTGATGTATCCTATATATGACAGATATTTGTATATTATTTTCAGAACTTGATATTAAAAGTGTGGCACAAGCCGTCTGATGCTTCAAAAACTCCAGGTAATAAAATAGTTGTTTTCTTAATCTTAAGTTGTTGACAGATGACAGTGGGTATGCTGAATATTGTTGACAGATGATAGTAGGTTTGTTGCATGGTGATGACAGATGACAGTAGGTTTGTTACATGGTGTTGGCAGTAGGTTTGCTGCATGGTGTTGACAGATGATAGTAGGTTTGCTGCATGATGTTGACATCTATCTAACTGTTATGACTAATATTTTTACAGATAAATCAAGTGATCGTGTTCTTGGATTTGTGTCAGTGGACTTATCTTCCCTTGCTAAAGGACTACACCAAATATGTGGCTGGTATAACATCATAGACTTCAATGGGCAGTGTAAAGGTCAGATAAAGGTAATGGGCAGCATATAGTAGAGGATAGATACATTTAAGTAATTGAAAGAAATAATTTCAGTCTAATTCAGAAACAATAAGTTTCTTTTTTGACGTCAACTTATCTATATCATTACACTCATTGCGTTTTAAGTGACCATTTTACAAATTAAACAAACCTGATGGTGCAAACAGTATCAAAACAAATAAGCACACGAGTCATGATATAATTTCAGGTCAGCATAACTCCACAAGATCTACAACACAGTGAGAGGATATCTAGCTCTTCCAGCACCAGCTTGTTGGTGAGTATTTATTCCAGCATCCACCTCTTGGTCAAACTTAGCACTGGTTAGAAATACATGCTGTTATATTTATAGTAGTTCCTTGGAAAGCAAGTAAATTTTGTTTTCAACCTTCCAGCTCCCAAACTTTGGGTTCAACAGTCTGAGCTTGAATAACTTTTGTTTTCAACCTTCCAGCTCCCAAACTTTGGGTTCAACAGTCTAGTCTGAGCTTGAATAACTTTTGTTTTCAACCTTCCAGCTCCCAAACTTTGGGTTCAACAGTCTGAGCTTGAATAACTTTTGTTTTCAACCTTCCAGCTCCCAAACTTTGTGTTCAACAGTCTAGTCTGAGCTTGAATAACTTTTGTTTTCAACCTTCCAGCTCCCAAACTTTGGGTTCAACAGTCTGAGCTTGAATAACTTTTGTTTTCAACCTTCCAGCTCCCAAACTTTGGGTTCAACAGTCTGAGCTTGTCCACCAACACCAACGCTGTGGCCTCCAGGATTGTTGAACAGCTCCACAGCCTACAGCAACATGTCATCCAAAAGATGGGCATCTTGACCAACCAGGACTCAGGCATTAATGCTACGTTGGAAACTGAATCCAGAGAAGGTAATAATTGTAGGATGTTTAGATCTAAGTAGAGAAGGTAATGGTTATAGGATGTTTAGATCTAAGTTAAAACTTTAATTTTTAGGAAGTCTTCATTTTCTTTTCAAATTTTATTTTTAGGAATATCTCCCTGAAATTTCTGATTGTTATGTAAGAGTTACATGAATTGTTTTTAGAAATGTTGCACCCTGTTGATAGCATGGAATAAACTTTCCTATAGTATCAAGTGGTCAGGTCACCATGCAATTGTGTAGTTGTTTAGAGCTAACTACATCCTCCTAGTGTTAACTTTATGACAGCCATTTATTGTTGGTGTGATAAAACAGTTTGGTAATGTTTCATCTATGCGTATCTAAACATATCTAATACTTCCCCATTTTAAATATATTATGTTGTAAATTTTCCAAAGATTCAGTCAGTCAAGGGAGCCCCGCTCTGGGAAATACATCAGCCTCACTACACTGGAGACCCAATTTTACATCACAGCCCAGAACAGAAGACCCATCTAAATCTTTCCTCTATTCATCCTTGAGGTACTGTATTTCTGGCATTCTTTCTTCTATTTTCTTCTTCTATTTATAATCTATTTACTTTCAGATCTTAAATCTTTTTAGTTTAAAATTAAAAAAATTAAATTATAAGAAATATAATTAATTTCAAAGAACACTGTTACTTATTGTAGAAAAGTTCCGCACCTTGAATGATTTTTTCAATTGCCATATCTGTTGTAATAATTCCAGACGCCAGCTGCAAGACTTAGATACCATGACCCAAAGCTTCAAGACGCGACTGTCTGTCCAACATCAGGCGCTGGATGCAGGCGAGCAGCCGTGGAACACTGCCACATCTGGTGAGATTTTGACTGGCACACAGTCTGACTTGAGCTCCATCCACACAGCCTCCTCCCTCTTCAACACCCAGGACTCCCCTCTCAGTAAGTATTCTAAATGAAATTTTTATATGGAAAGTAAATCAAAAATGAAACAATTCCCTTGATTGAAATTGCTTTTATCAGATCAGAAACACCAAATTTATAGCTTGAAAAATGAAAGAACTTATTATAGGGTTATTAATTTTTTATTCAAGTAGAAAAATTGGGTTCGCTTTTATGGCAGAAAAAGTCTATTTGGACCCTAATTAACTTCTAAAATAACTAAGGTTAAAAATTCAGATTTCTCGCACATACAGCCAGTTATACAAATAGCAAACCCAATTTTTTTTCAAGCCTGATATAAATAGAAAACTTATTCACACAAAAATAGGCCAAGCAATTTTAACCTAAATACAAAAAGGGAGACAAAAAGTCATTTTACACCTGATGTAGGGGCTATAGTGTGAACCATAATCCTTTTGCTTTTGGATTATACTTTTTTAGATATGCAGGTCTTTATTCTATTGTTGGCTCAAATTTTAGCACATTTTTCAATTCTTTTTCATGGAGGAACCAGAAAGATTAGTAGCATGAGAGTGTTAATACCATGGGCATACATTTCTTTTAGATGCATGGAAAGTATTATAGCTGTGTACTTGATACTTGGGCTTAGATTAGTCCTACAGTTGGAGTCATATTTTGTATTGCTGATGGTTTACATTTTTTCTAAAATTGAATAAAAAGATTTTTACTCATAAGACAAACTTATGACACCTGTAGGCCTAATAGTTTTTTTTTGGTACATTTTAAAGTAATGTAACTACGTTTTGGGTTTATGTTCCCCATTGACTAAATCCAGCAAAACTTTGAAACTACATGTTGTTGTGATTTGTATCTAGGCCTACTCTTTTCGTTTCCTGCAGTCTGACCCCAAACATGGAGCGTTCATTAAATCATTAGTTTTATGGTAAATTGAATGCTAATGCACTTTCAGAATATATAATTTTGGCTGCTGTAAAATAATCTTTTTCAAAGATTTAAAAAAAATTTTAAGTTGAAGATTTTTATCATTTAATTATATAACACAGCTGGCAAAGTCATGTCATCTTACAGAGCTTGCTATTCTAATTTCTAAATCAGTTGTTTCTAAATGTATTTGTAGTATGGGGTTGAACCAGCGATTAAATTAAAATCAGTGTAAATGTTTCAGCTCATTAGAATATTTACTGTCAGGGCTAATTTTCCCCAGACGTTGCCACATCACAAGAGTCCACTAAGAGTCACAACATGAACCATGACTCTCCTGTGATGCCCAACTTCTCAGAAGTTGCATCCTCGCAGGAGTCCACAAAGAGTCACAACATGAACCACGACTCATCCGTAGAGAACGTGCACCAGGCTGTGAAAGACGGAGATAAAAAGGAGAAAAAAGGCCGGAAACTCTTAGACTCTGGAATTTATTCCGCTAGAAACTTATCAGAAAAATCTGTCGAAGAAGCCCCGGACAGCCAGCGCAGTGATAAAAACATTTTAGCCGTAACGAGCGACACCATGTCAACATTTAGGTCTGGTTACGCTGATTCCCTGCCACAGGCCACCTCCACTATTGGCACATTAGAGGGCGGGTTCCTGGCCGTGGCCGCCAGCAAAACCCAGACTCTCCTGCCCACCATTGACAACTCAGAGAGCTCAGGCAACAGCCACGGCTTTACCCCAGGCACACAGAGGAGTAACGCCACGGAGAGCTTCTCATTTAAAGGGAAACCAGGATCAAAACCAGCCAGTGCCGTGGGAAGTCAGTCAGACTCCAAGCCCAGCCAAAGTGGTAGCGGGTCAGCAAGGTCAGACTCTAGACACAGCGGTAGCGCAACAGCAAGGTCAGACAGCAAACATAGCGGTAGCGGAACAGCAAGGTCAGATTCAAGACACAGTGGTAGCGCAACAGCAAGGTCAGACAGCAAACATCAGGAGCATGTTGAAGAGGATGAGGATGTGGATGGAAGGTATGGCAGCTATCATCAGTACAGGGAGTTGCTGGATGAAGCAGAAGATGAAAGTCAGGAGGGAAGTGATGATGATGTAGAGGAGGTGAAAATCATCCCCAGGAGCTTAAACAACATTTCTACTGTTCTAGCTCTGGGAGCTAACCCTGCTGATGGTGCCACTATTGGTGGGAGTGTTGTAAGGCATAACAGTGACTTAGACCAGCCTCTAGCTTCTCTACAGAATTTAGCCCTGTCTCCAGCTTCCCCCAGTGCTAATGCCCACGAAGGGACTAGCATCTGGTGCTCTGATGACAACGATGACAGTTTTTTCGAGCACGTGTTTGAGAAAAACAAACAGTTTGTCACGGAGGATGATGTGGGGGACATGGACAGCTTGCTGAAGGATGAACTGGAGCACCATGGCAATGAGAGGCTGGAGAAATGGCTGAAGGCTCAGAAGAAAATGGCGCCAGGGTCAAAGGTTGAGGGTGATGAGGGCACAGAGGAGCAGCAGAACAAGCAGGATGTTGAGAGCCTGGCCAGTGATGAGGGGAGACAAGCAGATCCTGGTCAGTTGTTTGATGAGGACATGAGGCTGCAGCTGGACAACTGTTCCGAACATGAACAGGGGGAGGAAACCCATCGAGGGATCACTGTCTGGAATCAGAACGCCGGCTATTCCAGTGATGAGGACACCTCCCGGAACATGTGGACCAAAAAACATTCAGTGGAAGATTTCTTCGATGTGGCTGACGTGGAATTTGCCAGCAACACTGTCAGAACACAAACTAAGAACACTGAGTTTGACGAGCATGATATAGAGCCTGAGTTTCAGCTTGATTTTGATCATGACAAGGTTTCAGAGCTTCCCACTCCTAAAAGCCTCCTGTCTAAAGTTGAACTGCTGGACACCTTAACGTCAACAGGGCAGAATAAAATTTCTCTCGAAGCCTCCTCGTCCCTCAAATCAACATCTGCACCACAGACGCTCCAGTCTACTTTCAGTGAGATTTCATCCCTGGCTTCAAACCAAAGACTGGAATATCCTTACACCCTGGAGCTGCCAGCCCAACAGACTGGGGAGGGTGCTAGGCCTAAGCTTCGACATCTCCTGTCCAATGTGGACCTGGAATCCGAGTCCTCAACACAGAGGCCTAACTCTGGCAGCAGTAAAAAATCTCTCAGCTCTCACACCGCCTCCAAAACAAGCTCCATCAAATCTGTCAGCAGTTCCAGCAAAGCCTCTGGTCAATCAGCTGACGTGAAGCAGCATTCAGGATCTTCTACCTCAGCATTACAGGACACATCAAAACCTTTCAACACACACAACCCCTTACACACAGCCAAGATGAATGTCAACAACAGCGCAGGCCATGACAAGGATAGTACAGTTGACTCGGCCTATAATGAGGGAGAGAGTGATGGACACAGCACTCACCCCAGCAGCATCCTGGTCACCAACGGAGTTCACAGGTCAACTGATGATGGGAACGAGGACAGTGGCGTTGACCAGCCTAAAGAGTCCATCTATGAGCTGGATTCTTTCCCAAACTTTTTCATGCCAGCAGAAGATATGCAAGCCTCTCTTCGTGCCATACAGCTAGCAACTGCTGCAGCTTCTAGTATCACAAAAGTAGGTGGAAGTATTTAGAGGACATAATTAAATATTGCCATAAAATATTAAGGTGAAAAAAAATAAGCTTTTCCCATTCTTGCCCAAGACACATGAGACAGATAAGTAGTAAGTAGTTTTCCTAACAGGATTCCTTTACCCATCAGAACTGGGTGTACTTTGGGACCAGCCTGGGATCCGAACTCGGGACTTTTGGGTTTGCAGTCGTCAGCTCTGCAGTGAAAAAAAAATATCCAAAACTCGAGAAAATTATTTTTTTTACTATTGGTGCCAACAAATTCTACGAGAAAAGCTCTAATTTTTGTCATTCCTGAATTTTTCTTATTACATAATTGTGTAAAATTTCTAACCAGGCACTTGTGTGAAATTACTATCAAGTTGAAGTAAAATGTACACTTAAATTAAACGATTTTTAATTTTACTAGAACACCTTCAGAGACTTGTTTATGTTTTCATATGATTATGTCTTGGCTTAGCTAACATGTAATTATTACTATATACTCCATGACTGTTTTGTCCACATGTGATTGATTATGATTTGTTTGTCTGACCAGGATGATTTGCGAGCTGAAAGAAAGGTGGAGGCTGTGTCCCAGCTAGTCAACAAAATAACAGCCTCTAAGGTCAAGGTAACTCCTTTGTCCCTCAAGAACAAGCTACCCCCTTCAGCTGAAGAATCAAAAAGGATTGCCAAAATATTCTCTTCCAAAATTTCTTGAGTAACCTACTCAAAATTCAGGAATAATTCAGCTTTTTATTTTTAGTTTTATTATTTTTACTGTAAAATTCTGGGCATGTAAGCTATATTTTGCAAAACTAATCTATTTAATAAATATACTCAAATCTAAGTGCTCAGTCCACTAGAACAAATAACTTTAATAATGTATTTTTCTACAGATTTGTAATTGGTGCTTTTCTATCTGTTATTTTTACTCAAACTTAACATTCCTATTTAAGCCACATTGCCAAAGCAGCATAATTTAGTAGTTTGGTAACATTATCTCTATGGTGTTTTTGTTTGGTGATTTTAGATGGCTTTGTTTAAGGGTGTTTCAAATAAAAGCAAGTAGCAATAGTTTATAACTTATTGGCTTTTAAAGATTTTTTGAGAAACTTTGAGTTAGATTCTTAAATTATTTTTACATTTTGTATCTTCTTCACCAAAGTGCCTATAAAGTTTGAAATATTCATATTTTTTTTCTATCTTACCTCTTAGTGTTAGCTTTAGATTGTTTCATTGCTTCAACATTCCAACTTTTTCATTCAAGGAACTATTCAGGTGCTAAAAATCTTCTTGTACAGGGTCCAGTGTTTTTAATATTTTTTATTGTCTTGTTCAGATAGACCAGGTTTCCCGTGCCAAATGTCATTTCTATCTAAACTGTCAGTCCATTGTAAACATGTTAGCACCATTGAAATTGTTTATAGATTAATGTGTGAAAAAAAAAAAGTCTAGCTGAAGTGAGTTTCCTATATTTTTAGGAATCTTAACATTATTTGATAAAACTCAGTTGAAGGTTATGCTGACAATTTTTGTATGGAGAGGACCGTACATTTAAGATTTGTTATTTGGTCATTCACTGTCAGTCTACTTTGCTTGATGTAATTAACATTGTGTTGATTGTGGTTTCGTTTTTCTAATTTCCATTTGTCTGTAAAAAAAAATGTAATAATTTTCTAATGAAGCTCATCTGTGATATAAAGTTGTTTCTCACATTTTGCCAAAATCCACTTTGTTCGTGTTGTAGAACAAATGACTTCAGTTTGTCAAAATTTTGGAAAACTGCAATTTTTAATCAGTTAAAATAAAATTGTTTTTTAAAAAAAAATTATTAACGCCTCTAAAGTAAATTAAAATGATTTTTTTCTGGAGTAGTCTATTTTTATTAAAAAAAAAATGTATTGTATATATTGTTTATACTACTTTAATTTATAATTTATTTACTGTAAGTTTGTACTATGTAAAAGTGCATGATATAAATTTCAATCTCCTTGAACCTTTAGACATCTTGTAATTCTTTTAAACTGATCACCAGTTAATAGAACTGATCAATATTTAACTAATGAAATCATAAGTACACAAAATCAATGAAGTTGCCATTTACACTTCTAAAATATATTACCTTCTGGTTTTGTACCCAACAAGTTATCTAAAATTCAAATTTTATAAAGGTAAAAGCATGGCATTACGTTAAAATAAAAACACTTATCCTTTATAACATTGCTTATGTAGCATATTTTTCTCTTAACAAATGGAGTTGTGTTTCCTTTACCTGACTGGGACTATTATATTTCTTAATATTAAAACTTGATCGAATACATTTTTTTTTAGATTAAACATACACTTTAATTGAAGTAACTTTGATTAAACATACACTTTAATTGAAGTAACTGATTAAACATACACTTTAATTGAAGTAACTTTCTTTGAATAGAATCACTGGTAGATTTAATTGATGAGTGTAAAACACTAGTCACAAGCTAAACTTAGTGAATGAAAAAAGTATGTTAAATTATTGTTGGACATATTATCTAGAGCTATAGGACTTGAAAGATTTGAGAGGCTGAAATATTTTTTTTACTCACTGCCCCTCATGCAATAGAACATAAGAAACACAATAAGATTTGATATTTGGTAAGTTTTGCTGAACTTTGTAATTATTGAAACAACAAAAAGTTAGTTATTTGTTTTCAACTTTTATTTTATTTTAGCAATTTTTTTGTATAGGAAAATTTCTAAAAACTAAAAAATTTATATAAAAAAAAACAACTGATACCTTGTTTGTGTCTTGACTTAGACAAAACAACCTGCACTTTTACTGTTTTGTGTAACAATGATTTTAGCAGTAATACTTTTATACACTTTCCTTTATCCTTAAGGCATATATATATTAAGTAAAAAAGTAAAAAAAAAAGAATCTGGCATGAATTCAGTAGAATATGTAACAACTTGTGCACTTTTTCTATATACTTTCTTTGAATGTGCATATGTATTTATATATGTGCACACACATATACAGTATATTATTATCAATTTATCCACCATAATCTATGCAGTTATTTTATTTTGTTAGTAAAGTAGCTAGTCCAATAAATTTCTTCCGTCCGGATATGTTTAAGTCCAATTTATCTGTTATTTAAGCTGGCGAGTGCTTGGGTGTGTGCACAATTTTATACTATTTGTATGAAGACAATAAACTACTGTACACAAATTATTTTTTTGTTTCTTTTAAGATGACTAGTGGTATCACCAGACATTACCAGCCGATTACAGTGTTTATATTTCATTTAAAGTTTTCTTTTGATTAGATTTTAAGAAGATAAAACTAATTTGATTGAACCATAAAGGGTTGTGGTTTAAACAAACAAAACTCTAAAGACTGTGGGGTTGAAAAACCGAATCTAAGGGAATCAACATTTCATAATCCTCCAATTAACAGCCTTCAACTTTATGGAATTAAGCTGGTAATTCATGGAGTTTAAACATTAGTTTGTGGAGATTTTTAAAAAATAAGGAAAATTGAAATTGAGCAAGAAAATGTTTTGCTCAGTATTGAAGGTGACTGGGCTTAGAGCTGATTCCACAATCTCCTTTGTGTTCAGAGAAACTCTACTCCATCTGCCCTAAGTGCTAACAGATCTTAAAAGGTACTTTTCTACATTATTTATCTTAAAAAACCCGAACATTTGGTACAAGTAGTGATTGGGATAAAAATGTGTTAAAATGGTGATTTGATCACAGAATGCTGGCAATATGGCAGTTTGAAATATCACAGATACAGTAAATGTCTGACAGAAATAAAAAAAATCTACAGATATAGTGAATACAAAAATATTAAAGAAAATTTTTAAAAAGTCTCTAAAAAATAGAAAACTAATAGCATTAATCTAATGCATACAGCTAGTAATGTTACACAATATAAATATTAAGTAATTTATGGAAATTAAAATTATTAAAAAAAAAACAACTGTAGCCCATAAGGTTCAGCTATTAAATTGAAACTAAAAGGCTAAAGAATCGATGTAATGTACAACTGAATAGTTACATTTAACATGAGTCTCATTTGTTTCAAAATGCTTATTTACATTTTTAACATAATTGAAGTATTTGTATTTTACACCAACCCATGAATTTAATACAAATCCCAGCTTCAATAGTGTACATTACAATATACATGATTCATTACAATATACAATAATACATGGTTCATTACAATTCTTGACACCAGCCAAACAAGTCTATATACAGTCCTTAACAAATGTAAGTCCATAACAAAAATACCAACATTTTTTATAAACTTGCTGACTCTCCTTCAAGAATTAGTAATGATAGCCTTTCAATCTTCATGTTTTGGAGATTGAATTGTCACATGTTTCACTTTTTGAGCAGCTTTCTTCTCCTCAGCTCTTTGTTTAGACTCCTCTATTCTCTTCCTTTCCTCTGCCTCTTGTAAAGCTTGCTCCTTCTTTCTTTGCTCTCGTTTGGCATCAATCACCAGTTTAGCACACGGTGCCAGTGGCGCTGGTTCAACAAATTCACTTCCTGCATGGCAAAATAAAATGTATTAATATTTTTTAATGCGCTCTATAACATTTGAGATGGTTCCACAAATTCATTTCCTGCATGACAAAATAAAATTTATCAATATTTTTTTAAATGAGCTCTATAAAATTTGCGCTGGTTCCACAAATTCACTTCCTAAAAGGCAAAACAAAATTTATGAATATTTTTTCAATGTGCTCTATAACATTTGGGCTGGTTCAACAAATTTACTTCCCACATGGCAAAATAAAATGTATCAACATTTTTAAAAATGTGCTCTACAACATATGCACAAGAATAATTGCTAGTCAGCAGGATGTCTTATGGTTCCTTACCTCTTGTTTTTAATAAAGGTTTTAAATTTGTATGCATAAAAAGCAAGGTGAATGTTATGAGTATAATCATAATGGGAATAATATATTTTTAACTATGAATATATGGAATGGCCTGGCGGAGTAGAATAGAATGCACAACTGCTAATCGGTAGGATGTCTCAGAGTACATGCAATGCTAATGGGTACCTAGCTTGTTGGGGGAGGTATATATGGCTAGGAATAATGTAGGCAAAACCACAGTAATTTTAAACAGATGCACTCTATTAGAGGAATATATGTTATAATTCATAATTAATTTTTACATTATTACTATTGTGTGTAGTAAATGGGAGACTGGAATTGAAAACAAATCTTGATGTAGTTTGATGAATGTGGTAGTTTAACGAGTTTAACGAGTCCCACCTAACAATTTCCTGGCTTCCTGGCCATCAATGATTGGGTTCATCCAGGTGCTCTGTCTGGTCCCCTTCAAGCTGGTGGCTGGTGGGACATAGATGTAAAAAACCATGTCCAGCAACTCTTTCTTCTTCAGGCCCTGGTTCTCTCTCTTGATTGCTTGGCCTGTAACAAGACAGACATGTTGTGGCCATTTTTGGTATTGATTTAGCAAAAAGTAAACATAAAACCTAATTTTCTATCATTGCCAGAGTGTTTATCATCAGCTGTGTAGGTTAAGTATATTCTACTATACACTACAACAGTACCAAAGTTCACACAACTCAAATAACCATAATTTAAACACTTTTCCTGATCTACCACAAAATGGTGTAAAGTGGGAGGTGTGTCAAATTGCACTGTGTTAGTGTGTTTTTTATGTGTGTGGCAATAGTGTACCAGACAGCAAAATTGAAATTGAAAATCTAGAAGAGTACTAAACTTTACAGTCTAAATATAAACACATTAAAACCAAAAACTGAAACAACTAAAAATTATAAACTAAAAAAAAAAAAATAAAAAAAAAAACCCCCATCACCATGAAGTGTGACATCCATTGCCTCATCTATCTCCTCCTGGGACGGGTACAGATCACATTCTTTAAAGAATGCTGGCACTTCACTCAGCTCTAACTCGCCGCCAAAAGCTTTTTTCTCAAACACACTCTCGTACCCTGTAACAAAAGATTTGATGAATGGCCTAATAAACACATTACATAATAATAATTCACAGATAACTATTAAGAACGAAACTGTATAAAAGTACAATTTTATAATATTATACAATAATATAATAAAAATTATATAATACAGTAAGTAGGTGAACTAAAGAAAAAGTAAAAATATTGTTTTTCTTGTTAAAATGCACACCTGGTATATAAAAGAATCAACATCTAAATAGAACAGCATCAGACTAGTGTTTAGAGACGAGACTCAAGACTTACATCTACAGGTGACAGACTGTTTCATGAACATTAAATTAATTTAGAGGCAAGACTTACTTCTGCGGGTGTCAATGTAAGAATTGAACTCTTTTATGCTGAAGGGACTCTTTGGTTTATCAACACCATGCTGGCTTTGAACAGCTTTCAGCATATTTTTGTATTCTTTTACCATTTTGGTAAAGTTTGATCCATACCATGTTGCCTGCAAGTTTTTAAAGAACCTATTTAGTAAGTGATTGTTAAAAACCATGACTACAAATTTATAAAAAAATAAATACTTGCATTAATTTAAGATTTAATAAACAAAATTAAAGTGAAAAGAAAGTTAAATTAATTCAACACAGTATCACACACCAAGTTGAAAATGATAAAGAAAAAAATGAACTGCTTAAAAAAATCATCCTTGAGAATGTTGCCTTCACAGGCTGAGACAGAGAGACAGAGATCAGGGGAGAGGGAGTGAGTTGACTGCTGACCTTCCTAGAGAGCTTCTCAATCCTGCGTCTCACCAGCCACCCCCTGACAATCTTCTGTATTTTTGTAGCTGCCTGGTGCAATTCTTTCATAGTTGGACCAATCTTCTTTGGGTGGTAAATACTGTTGGTTACAAGGGTGGTAAAATTTTTTTTTAGCTTGTAATAAATATGGTTAGTTTAAAAGCCAAAAGGTAGCAAATACAGTTAGAAAGGCTTTAAATCCTGCAGTTAGACATACGTTAAACCCAAGGGAAATAATCATGGCTAGTCAATGAAGAAACCTTTTGAGATCAACTGCTACAGCAGTCAGACTTACCTGTAAATGTCAACATGAGGTCCAATTGACTGCAGTTTACTTTTTGATTCTTTTTCTTTAGTGTTCAGTCTACAGACATAAATATATCAGTGCGACTTTTCGCAAAAAATCAAATAATTTATTCTCTTTTTTGGAATTAATAAACATTTTAATTTAGAAATAATCCAAAATCTTAACTAAGTTACTTAAAACCAAACCCAACTCACTCATTGGCTAAATTTTCCAATTTAACTTGTCTTTGTGTGGCCTTTTCAGACTGTTTTTCTTTCAGTTCCTTGGACCACTGAACAATTTCAGGGCTGAGCTGTGGTCGGTGGTAGATGGCATTTTTTCTTACTAGGTGGTCTCTGTAGGTCCTGGGCAAGGGAGATAAATCAAAGTGTCATGTTATTTTCAAATGAAACTTAAATATTTTTCTCAACTGAGATAGGATAACAAAAATGTTTTAAAAATTGGGCATAGAAATATAACTTAGTTTTAAGCCATAAAACAAGTTAAAGCTATTTTTAGCAAACAATGTAACTTAAAAATAATTTGCAGCAGCGAAAATCATACTTTTCTTATTGGTTATCATATTTATAATTGTTTGAAGATAGTGTTAGAAACTCTCAGCGACATGACTTTACATTATTGTATATATGCTAAATTTATCTTTTTGGAATATGTTCTATTTCCTTTCTGTAACCTTATCCTACCTTCCTGAAGCTAAATAAAGCATTCGGAATTAGGGGTAAAATACAAAACAGGGGAGACAACCAAATTATTACTATGTTTGCTAGGAAAATGTTATATACCTTTTCCATTCACCTTGCTACACCACTATTATCACTATACCGTCCAAAACGTTAAACGTATTTGGTTTCATAATTCTCTCTGTACATAGCAACTTAATTATTAAATAATTTGTTCTGAAGTTAAATATTTTAAAATTTTGATTCTGTTAACAATTTAGAAATAAATAAAATAATAATAATAAAAAAAGAAGACTGCTTGCAGATAATAGGTACAAATGGAAGTGTGAATGCTAATGATCACCTATTGTACATAATATATCATGTTTCATGTATATTTCAGGTATAACTAAGTGTACCTCTCCCCTCTTTTAGGAAGCCCATACCAACTTTTGGAGCCAATTTCACTAATATAAAGTCTACAATAACCCATCACTTTTATTATTATATCCAAATATTGTCCAATTAATAACTTTTATTTTTCAGAAATAGCAAAGCACTAATGTTCCAGGAAACAACCCCTCCCCCCCTATAAAATCTACCCTTTATTCTGTAAATAATATGTAAATTTGAGAATGAAAATTTCAGGAATAGTTCAAAATTGTAAATCTGCAGCAGTCTTCATATGTCGCATGATGAAAGTAGTAAAAATCAGCTACTGCCACCACACATTGGCTGAGCGCACTGAAAAGACAAAGCTACAACACTGAGATGTGGAAAGTCTTGTAATCGTGCAAAAAAAATCGCCCCCGTGAGTCGGAAAAACATAGTTTTGCAATCTTGTCGGTGTGTGTGTGTGTGTGTGTGTGTCTGTAAACACGATAACTTGAGTACCGTTACAGCTAGGTTGATGAAATTTCATATATAAGTATTATATCAAAATCATAGATCCGTATCAAATTTTGAGCGATTTCCGATAACCGGAAGTGGGACTTTTTCTACTTTGAATTTTCCAAAAGCCTATAACTTGAGTACTATTTCAGATAGATAAATGAAATTTCACATATAAGTATAAGATCTAATTCTCTGCATTCTGTCAAATTTAGAGTAATTTCTGTTGACCGGAAGTAGTAATTTTTGCTATTTCCGATTTCTCAAAAAACGGATGTAAATTTATAAAGTACTAATAATATTCCACACTATTATGCAAATTTTATTTGGCGTTCACTTGGTGCACAATTCTTTTTTCTATGATATTTTATTCTATTTTAAAAAGTGTAAGTATTCTAAAATGGATTAAAAATCATGTCTATATCCCAAGTTGCCATCCCCTGTTGTTTTATATAAGAATATTCGAGAAAGTTTAGGGTAGATCATTCTCAGTTTATTTAACTTGCCAATGAATTTAAATTTCAAAAGAGAAACTTAAATTAATATTACTACTTTTAAATTTTGAATGATTCAATCATCTATAGCAGGGGTCTCCAAACTTTCCAGTCCGAGGGCCGCATTAACTATCAATTTTCAGTTCGGGGGCCAGTTACTTCTAGACATGTCTCTGGTTTTTCTGGGCAAAGTTCCTCAACCATCACCAACAAACGCTTTTTTCCGTGGACAAAAAGATCTCCGCGGGCCGGATGA
>NW_026731699.1:52500-112500 GCF_028476545.2 Physella acuta
AAATACTCTATGATCACTTTCCCAACACATAAGCTGGGAGCCCCTAATGCTTGAGCTAAAGGTCCCCAAATACTTACAGGATCTGGAACTTTCTGCACCTGGGCTATGGGCCTGCCTATTTTAGCAACTGATCTACTGCTTGAAGTACTCCTGGGTGAAGATGGCGCCTCTGGTGTTGTCCCCTTTGGAGATCTATGGATCATAGAGTTCCTGGGTGACGAATGCTCACTGGATTCTAAACTTTGAGGTGGTCCCAATGATGGAGCACTCGTGGGCTTCAAGAACTCGTATGAGCCGGCCATATTTGGCTCTAAGAATGTGACTTGTTTCTCATACAAGTTGTGTTTTAGGTTGCCATTGAAGGCATGCTCACCATGATATACATTGCGATGTGAGAAATCTGAAATAATATGAACAACAAATCCATTAAACAAAGCAGTATAATTTTTAAATATATTACTTTTTATCTTTTTAAAAAAAAATTGCCTAGATTCATTACAGTTAAGGTAACTTTCTGTCTTTTTTTTGGTTACCTTTGGTCCTATTCTAAATTGAAAAAGTCAATTTAACATTTTAATGAAACAAAGAAATAATATATTCTATTAACCTATTAATGAAACAATGACATAACAAATGCTATTTACCAGCCTCCAGATGGGAAGAATACTGTGAAGAGTTAGTTTTTCTTGGTATTGGAAGTTTACAGACTTGTAATGAAGTGCCAAGAATGGGGTCATTATTTGAATAACTTGGTACTGAAGGTCGCATTGGGCTGTCCACACATCGCAAGCCTTCAACTGAAATCATTCAAAACATCGAATTTGAACACTAAGTTAAGAAACTAACAATTAATAGTTAAAGTTTATTTGATAGATAAACATTAAATACTTTAAATATTCAAAATAAATTGCTGTGGTATGATTAGCATTTACAAACAGTATATTTAGGAAAATTATTTGATTGGTTTAATACATTTTTTGGAAGACCTCTTTTAAAAAGTAAATTTTTATGGCTAAAATTAACTATCAAAAACATTAAAAATATTCCTAAAGGAAAAAGACATCTTTTCCCCCTGGTAAATAAGTAAATAAATAACAGCATAAATAGGCCTTCTAAATTTTACATTGCTATATGTACAAACTTACTTTTATTCATAAAACTCCTTGGACTTTTTGTTCTTCTTGCATGGTGTTCCAACTCAACAAAAATTTGTCCGTTTTTTCTCTCCAAATTTTTAGCATTGAGCTGTGGGCTGGGTATGGAGGGAGGGGTCCTCAACGGAGGAACTTTCCTCAGTGTGTCGTTACACCTTCTGGTGTAACCTTGCATCTGGGCTGAGGCACTTTGTACGCGGTACGGCATACGACCTGCTGACCTTTCCACCTGGAATTTTCAAACATAAAAAAATTTGACATAAAATACAACTTTTTAAAAATTAAATTAATCTGTAATGAGTAATTCAGTTAAAAAAGTGTAATTTTAGTAGTTTGAGCTGGGAAAAAAAGCTACCTTTGTGCTCTTCATGTGAGATGTCAAGTCTTGATGTGTTTCTTCTGGTTCTAGATGTACCTCAGAAAAGTGATGGTCTGTAGGCCCTCTAGTCTGCTGTCTGTTCTAGAGATCAGTATAGAAAGTGTACATTAGTATTCAGGTGGAACACAATTTTAAAAAATCCCTGAAATTAATATCAGCTATTCAATACATTTGAAAGTTCAGCTTTTAGTTATTTACTTAAGAGTGAAAGTACTCAGCCTATACAAGAAAACACATGATTGATGGGACAATAACAACTCCTATGCATAAATACTTTCTACAAAAATACAGCAGAGAATAATTTTATAAATTATATGAAGTGATTATAGGACAAATAAAACCTAACAAGAAAATTAGTTATATTCGTTTGAATACAAAGTTGGACATTTGGCTTATTACAGGTAAATTTGATCTGGCAATCTCTATTCCATCCACACAGCAATAACATAAGAAAAATGGATTCAATTTTATCCAGTTGACACAACAATAACATAAGAAAAGTGGATACAAATTTATACATCCCACACAGAAATAACATGAGGATTAAAATATATCCAGCCCACCTAACAACAACTTACTTTTATCTTCTGCTCTGTTAGTAAAATCCATTCGCTAAAATTAGACTGTGTCAGGGATGAACTAGGGCTTTGTCGTCCTTGTTGAGTGGCTTCTATAATTGATTCCTGCTGATCAGGAACAGCCACGGACACATCTACGCTTTCTGCTGCATCCTGATGTTAACACAAGCAGATCATCATTAATTATTGAACCCTAATTGATTACTTTCAGGGGCTGAAAAACCTGGCTAGTGGCTGAAGATAAAATACTTTTGACATTTAAGCACCTCAAGTTCTAATTAGTTCCCTTCAAGTTGAATTATTTAATGAAGGTAGATAATCATTGTAAGAAAAAGTATTACCTTTTGTGCTGACAAATTGTATGAAAAGTCTTGACTAAATGAATCTTCTAGATACAATTCTTTTGTGGCAATATTTAAAGCATCTTCATTGTAGCTGGTTTGCAGGGTGTTAGTGCTTTCTTCTGGTAATTTCTCATTGACTTGCGCACTAAAACAAGAGGTGAAAAGACTATAAGTGAATATGGTCCAATAATGTACAATAAATTATGATCCAACAGCACAACATTTGTTGCATACATATTTTAGCCAATAAAATACTTTGTTTTAACTTCTAGGTAAGTACCTCATGCATGTAATGTTAAATACAAAACTGAAACTCCTAAAGAAAATTTTTTAATTAACAAAGGGTTACTAGATCTCTATTATCATTTGTGTGGTGTGTAGCTTGTACTTTTTAGTACAACAATACTGTTTGAAGATTGTACTATTTCGTACTACAATTCTGTTTGTTTCTTTTACTATTTAGTATTAAAATACTGTTTGAAGCTTTTCATATTTAGTACTACAATACTGTTTGTTGTTTATACTATTTAGTACAACAGTTGATGCATTTGTTACCAAATAACATAGTTTAAATAATAAATGAGTAAAATATTTTCCCCAACCTTTCAGATTCCTGTTTAACCCCATCACTAGCTGGAGGCTTGTGTAGACCAGTTTTTTCAGCTGAAAGTTACAACAAATATGTAGGCGGAATAATGGAAGGGAAAATACTCTGTACTAGACGTTTCAAGGTTTGTTAGAAAAATCAGTTTGTTGGTGTATAAAACGGTGACATCAAAGATTAAAAAGACTAAAATGAAATAATTAGATTTTATAAAATTAAATGAAAAACTGTAAAGTGAAGTGATCTACATTTTTTTTTCGTTCTTAGAATTGGATTTTAAATTAAAAGTCATATGTTTTATTTATATTTTTATACCAAACAAAAAGATAGAAACTTAAATTCATCTTAGATAACTTCAGTACCATCTTCACCATTTATACACAATGTACGTACAGTTTAATACAAAGGTGACAAAATGTAACAATAATACAGATCAGGTCACTGCCCCACAGTTGAAATTTATTCCATGTGTGTGTGTACGACACTCACACATGCCAAGAGGGGACCTGCTAAATTTGGACCTACTAAATGTGGACCTACTAAATGTGGACCTACTAAATGTGGACCTACTAAATGTGGACCTAGTTATATCTACTGATAGGAGACCCACTGAAAAGCACCTATTGAAAGTGGACCTAAAATGAGAGGACCTACTAAGAGCACATAAAGGGAGGACTGCTGAGAAAAGACCTAACATTGGAGGACCTAGAGCATTTAGACCTACTAATACCTGCTAAAAGAGGACCTACAGAAAGATAATTCTGAGAAAGGAGATATTAAGAATGGACATGCTAAGAGAATGAATAGCTACTAAGACCTACTGAATGAGGGACTACTAAGAGATGACCTACTGAGTAGCAGCTAACTGAGAGGGAATCACCCAGAGAGGACCTAAAGGACCTACCAATCCTTGAATACCTAGAGTAAATGTTAATCTGGTTAGTAAACCTGCACACAAATAACCTAAGGCATATGAAAACTACACTTAGTATTGTAAACAATAATTTACAACTTAGCTTTGTGACAAAATCAAACAAAAACCAGAACAAATATTTTATATTAAAAACATGGATGTTAAAATTGAAAGATTATTTCAAATATTACTTTTAATTCCATGTTATTAAAACAAAAAAGGAAACACAAAAACTAAAGACACAATTATAATCATTTGGCATAAAAACTAAAGTATGCTGCAAAATATTTAAAAAGATTCCTTTAGCACAAAAACTACCCTGTCAATGTGCCAAATCAAGACAACAGCATGTGAACTTTGAACCCTAGGGTGAGCGCTTGTTTGCTCTCCTACTCAACAATATTTTAGCATTACATTTTTAAAATTTCTTAGTAGAATATTTTATTGTTCTTTAAAAATAATTAGACTCATTCCTTCTCATTAAAAATATCAACTTGTTAGAGGCTAACGTGTTAAAAGATAGGTATGTATTAGGAAATATAATCTTATATAAAATGCATAAAAAGTTTAAGATTAAACCTCTTGTTTTTTACAAGAACAAAGTTGGACAAATTGTAAACAGACCTGTTATTTGTTCCACCTCTACGAATACAGCCTACATCTAATCACAAATCCTCTAACTCCAGAATATTTTTTTATCTTTAACATGTTAAATTTCACATCCCGGATTAAAAATCTTTTGATTGTCCGGTACCTTAGTGAAACTTTTTATTCTGTCAGTGGCTGACTATCAACCAAACAACAGCTAAGAGCCACTGAAGTGAACACCATAAATTTAGATCAAGCCGTCTGCCATAAATCCTGTCCCAGTTTACACAGCTGTTATATGGCCATATGAATAACTCATAAATTAGCCACAACACTACTCAAGTTCAGGCAATGTTGCCATTGCGATAACAAATTTGTTATAGATTTTTCACATTTCTAGAACAAACTCACATCCTAAATATGTATAGTACATATTTTAGTGAGCGTATATAAAGTATTCAAGTGAAACTAAATCCAGCACAGTTTTATACATTTAGTTAACATATAAACAGTAAGTTAATTATAAACGATATTTGAGTAAAAACAGATAAAAATCAAATTCTTAGTTTGAATGATTTATCACTTTTATCAAACACCTACTAACATTGAAATTTATTATTTATTTCAGTGTTCTAAATGCAACATGTATTCACAATCACAATCTACACTTTATACACTTAGTAAAACAGAAGATTTCTCCCCAGCTAAAATTTAAAAAATCACACTCTAATTACAAGGAGCTTTCATTGACTAAGTTTATTTCTGTGTACAAGCAGGTTCAGTGTGTAATAAAATGTACACATGGGACAAATCCCTAGCAGAAACAAATCTCCCAATCATTTGATTTATTGATTATTGATTATTGGACTGGCCATGCTTTGCTCTGATTAGATAGGTAGCCACTAGCTAGTGGGGTGAGGGGGGGAGTGGTGTGTGATGGTGAAAGCGCCAAAGCTTTGTGAGGGTGGGGGAAAGTGATTCAACTCACTAGTCAGAAATAGAACATTTACTAATGGCAACATACCTGCTTAACTTCAGCTGTTAGCGTAGGTGGGGGGGGGGGGGGGGTGGCAAATATAGTTTAGGTAAAGATGAAACATTGTGGTAAAGAAAGATAAAATATTGTGGTAAAGAAAGATGAAATATTGTGGTACATATTTTGAGTTACTATAAAAATATTCATTATTGATTTTACTTAAAGAAGATATAGTTAGTGTGATATGGCTAGTGTGATATGGCTAGTGTGATATGGTTAGTGTGATATGGTTAGTGTGATATGGTTAGTGTGATATGGTTAGTGTGATATGGTTAGTGTGATATGGTTAGTGTGATATGGTTAGTGTGATATGGTTAGGTTGACATGGTTAGGTTGACATGGTTAGTGTTATGGTTAGTAATTGTTAATATGAATATTATTTTTGCTGTTTCTTGTTTAACTACATGTCACATAAAAAATTTAGAATTATTATCCTCTTCTTTTTGTTTTTAACGCAATGTCTATAATTAAACATACCAATTTTCTAGTTAATAAAAAATCAATATGTAGCAAACAAAGAACTACAAAACAAGAATCAAACAAGGTTTTTAAATCTTGTAAATTAATAGAAATATTCATTATAGGTAACATTGTCTGACCAAGTTATCACCAGTCTACTTGATTCCACAAGTTTCGTAAACAAATATAAACTTCAAAAAGTTTGCAAAAACCCACAGGAAATGTACACTAACTATAGAAATTTGCGGAAAAAAGCTTTACTCTATAGTGAAAATGTTATTTCTGCTTTCAGAGGATCAACCTGTTCATGAGCAGCTAGAAAACAATTTTGTTTTTGTTTTAAATAAAACATCAATAAATAAATCCCTACAGATTATAGTAAACAAATAGATATATATTTAAAATTACCTAATTTAGTTTGGAAAATAATATGCATTAATTAAATGCATTAATTAATTAACACAGGATATAAATGGATTTTTTTCTCACAAAAACTGTTAATCCTTTTATGCAAAATAAATTGTACAATAAATATACATTAGATTATTTTCTTATAGTTCTAGATAGTAAAATTTAGGCTTCTGCTAAAGCAATGATTTCTAATTTTGACTATTGTTATAGAAGAAATAAAACCCAAGCCCTGAATAAATTATTTAAAAAATTTAAACTCACCCGAAGTTGTGGGTGCTACAAAAGTCAAAAATTCTTTTGGGAGTTCACTGGGTTGGGAGACAGAACTTTTTCGGATGTTTTTCCAAAATTTCTGGAGATCAAACAATGCAATGTCAAAAAAAAACTTTTTAAAAATTCTCAAATTTTTTACCGTAGCAGTTCTAGTCCTGAACATTCTTAGTTTAGCTGACAATGAACAAAAGTGTCAGTCTAAACATTGGTTACTGATTTTTAAAAAAAATATCAATCAACCAGCCAATTTTTCTCTTTCCAATCGATAGCATTACTGATTACTTAAAATCTTTACTTTATCTTAACTTTCATTTTGTAATAAAATTTTCTAACCCATTTTTTAATTAATTGTTAACTGTAGAAAATATCTAACATGTAAAAATTATACTCAAATAATTCTACAAATTAAAAGCAAAATGAAAATTACAGTTGTCAAACTGAACAGCTATAGATCTAGTATACTAAAAATTTATATCTTTTTATAACAGGACTTATTTATAATTTTTAAGCCAGACAGAAAATATAAATTAAAAACAGAGGTGACAACTACTGATACTTAACCTAAGCAAATAAACTATTTAAAAATGGATTGTACAGCAATTAAAAGTGTTTTATTTGGCAATAGTTTACAGACTATAAAAGCCTATCTTGTATTCAAGTGGATGATTTATTGATCTGTCTGTATCAGTTAAGGATAACTGTTTTGCTACTTGTACACTTGAAATTGCAAAATTAAATATATTAAGAAAAATATAAATTAATTAAGTACCATGTGATCTGTAACTAAAGAAGTGTGAGAAAAAAGTTTTCCCACATAATTTATTGATTTAAGAAATAGGATGGCTAAAATGAGAATATGCCCTAAAATATAAATATTTGTAGTGTAAAAGACAAATCTATTTTTAATAACATATGTCTTACAAAATTGCACAGGTCTTCCCCTCCCTCACCTAAGTGGTTTGTTAATTGCCTAAGATTTTTTAATGAGTTACAGAATGACATGTTAAAATACACATTCATACACAATAATCATTGTTACTTGTTAGACTAAAAAAGCCTTTAAAAAACAGGAAACTAAAAACAAACATGTGGAAATTAAATAAAAATAAAGGGCAGTAACAAAAAAGTTTTCGAAAGTAGGTTAGTACCACACATTGAATGTAAACTTTGAACAACTATACTACAAATTATAAACAAACTTACATGATCATAGATAGAATCCATGAAGTCGATTCTGCAGAACAAAAAAATAATTAGTTTAGTAGGTTCAATTCTGTTTTACAATTTTTATTTCTTGCACACAACAATCAATCTAATGGGGAAAAAATGTTAACATTTATATGTAGAATGGAGGACATTTTTATTAAAGATTACCCATTTTCTAATGGCAACTATAGCAGCATCATCAGCAAATTGTCCACAATATTTTGGTCCAGTGATAATTTTTTTTACTAAGGTTTTGTATGAATACAAAAGGTTGTCATGACATAAAGACCTGCCCATCTTCTCTTAGCAACAAGTACATAATATTCTGGTCCAGTATTATTTTTAAAATTAAGTTTTAAATAAAAAAAAATTGTTAAGACTTGGAGACCTACCCATCCTCTCCTGGCAACAAATGCTGCACCATCACCATATTGTCCACAACATTCTGGTCCATGAGTGTTGTACTGTGGCTAGCTGCTTGCACTGGTCTGGTGTTCTTGTCACTTTCCTGTTGGATCACCAAAACATCAGAACATTAGAGGAAATTACAACATCACCAAAACATCCAAACATTAGAGGAAATTACAACATCACCAAAACATCCAAACATTAGAAGGAATTACAACCTCACCAAAATATCCAAACAATACAAGAAATTACAACATCACCAAAACATCCAAACATTAGAAGAAATTACAACATCACCAAAACATACAAACATTACAAGAAATTACAACATCACCAAAATATCCAAACAATAGAAGAAATTACAACATCACCAAAACATCCAAACATTAGAAGAAATTACAACATCACCAAAACATACAAACATTACAAGAAATTACAACATCACTAAAACATCCAAACAATACAAGAAATTACAACATCACCAAAATATCCAAACATTAGAAGAAATTACAACATCACCAAAACATCCAAACAATAGAAGAAATTACAACATCACCAAAATATCCAAACATTAGAAGAAATTACAACATCACCAAAATATCCAAACATTACAAGAAATTACAACATCACCAAAACATCCAAACATTAGAAGAAATTACAACTTCCATGAGAATAGAAAATAGCAAACAAATTATAACAACGTGTTATAACATTAGGAAGTTATAAACAAACAAATCATCTGAGGATGTTGGTTAGCAGGGAGAATGTTTAAGACATGTAACATTATGTTTCTGCAATCAACCTTTTTACTGCAGGATACAGTGTTGGAGACTGTATCACACTGTGTTACTTTGGACTGTCCAAAATAATACCAGAAGCAGTGCCAGAAAGACTATTACAAACAACACTTGGCATTAATGTGTGGTAATAAGTTGTGTGATTAAGCCTACTATAACTAACGCAAAGGTTTCTGGTTGAAAGACTAGTCACAGCTCATTTTTAAGTTAGTTTTAATGAAATCCATCTTTAGTGGTAAAGTTCTCTTTTATACCCTGACAGTCCACAGAAAAAAGGAAGTAGAGTTCACCTGTTTCTGTGATCTCAGCATATAAAGGGATAGTGTGACCAGCACTACACCCAGTCGCCTTTACTTTTTCTAATGTGAATGAGTTATCCATCAGAGCTGGGTGGACTTAGGGACAGTCTTTGAACCCGGGTTCAAATTCAAGAATCTCAGGTTAGCAGTCTAGCACTCTACTGCTAGGCCACACTGTCCCATTCTTTAATACTAACGTAGACTTATTTTAAGGAAATAAGTCAGAGCTGAAATTGGTCTACTGTGAAACTGAACTTAATTATAAATATACACCTACACATAAAAAATAAATGTATTGAGCTTTCATGTATAGGGAAGTGAAAAACACCATTTACTCAAAAATTGCTAGGTATTTAAAGCTAAAACTGACCTTCTGAGTTTTCCATTTTTCTTGAGTTGTAATTGGTGCAGTTTTAGGTCGCTTTCCAGCACTAGTTGTCCCAGAAGTTCTTTGGTTAGGTTTGTACCATTTCTTCAGATAGGTGTGGCACCCAAATTTTGTTTTAGACCATCTAAACATTCAGAAAACAAATTAAAAATGAAAACCAAAATCAGATTAAGAGACTCAGTGATCTGTGGGCACTCCAGGAACACCTCTTCATCTCAAGTATATTAAAGATTCTTTACCATGTTTTTCTACACCCATCTTCTATTGCTATATTTTCTTTAATAAAAATCTTATATCTGAGCTCAACACAATTTGCATTCATCTACATCTTATGCTGATTATTAACCCTCTTTTCAAGTACTTGCTACAAACATTAGTCTAGGTTAATTGGCCTCTATAATTGGGAAGCTACTCTAGCTAGAAGGTAATTTAATAATAACCACCCAGGAGACTATTAGAAATAAGATGTATAAATAACTTCTAAGCAAATAAAAAAGAGGACTGTCAAAGTTTGGATTTGACCTACTTATATCTCACTGATATGAGCTACTTATATAACACTGACATGACCTACTTATATCTCACTGACATGACCTACTTATATATATATATATATATATCACTGAAATGACCTACTTATATCTCATTGACATGACCTACTTACATCTCACTGACATGACTTACTTATATCTAACTGATATGACCTACTTATATCTTACTGAAATGACCTATTTATATCTCACTGAAATGACCTACTTATATCTCACTGAAATGACCTACTTATATCTCACTGTGTCTGGCTGAATTTTCCCCCGCCAATCCACACCTGCAGATTTACACCTTTGTTTTGTTGGTTTGGATGGGACAGGCGTGTGTACAGCGTCGTCAATTCTAGTGAAGGAACTGTTGGGGGTGGTTTGTGGTCTTGACGTCTCATGCTGTCTAAAGAAGATGAACAAAAATTGTATCAGTTGAATTAAGGGGTTAGGCGCGGTAAAAAAAAACAACTTTTTAAATAATTCTCTAATACTTGTTAGAAAGCAATTATTTCTTTAAAGCTTTTTAAGGTACATCCACATATGTGCTTTCACTAAAAAAAATTTTCAAATTTGTTTCTGTTCCAAACACGTAATTTTGGGAAATTTTGGGTCATTAAAACTAGTGTTTTTAACGGACCCACAATTTGAAAATTCATAAAAAATTAGTTTGAAGATATCCACTTAAATTTTTTAGCTGAGTACCCCAAAAATATGGTAGAAGATTATGAATTCATTGTTTATTGGGCTTAAAATATAATAATTTATGAATGGTAGAAAACCTACGAAGCGGTTAATTTTCAAGATGGCCGCTTTTGTCATAGTTACCACTATTTTTTTTTTAGTGTAAACACATATGCAGATGTACCTTAAAACAGCTTTCAAGAAACAATTGTTTCCTAACAAGTATTAAAAAAATAATTTTTTTTACCGGAGCCTACCCCCTAAAAAAAGAATTAATTGACTAATTCTTTTAAAAATATAAATGACAAAGTTGGCCAAAAACACACACTGCTAAGATTCCAAATAAAGAGGAACAGCATTGATTTTTTTTCATGATTCAATACCCCAGACAGTGAGTGTGATAAATAATTCTTAAAGGTTTTAAAAATCATAAAACACTTACTCAAGGGCAATAACTTGTGGTGTATTTGTTATATCTTGAATTAAACCAGAATCTACCGAAGAGATTGTCTCCCTTGGGGTTATAAATCCAGTTACTGATGGCTGTCTGAAGCCATATTGGGGTTGGGGAGTCAGCTGAAAATAGATTTTTTGTATGTCAGGTTAAGACTGAGTGATCGGTAGAGTTTCTTTTGGGCCCAACAGAATAGAAAAATATATAATTTAAATAGAAACTATATAGGCCCAACAGAATAGAAAAATATATAATTTAAATAGAAACTATATAGGCCGAACATAATAGAAAAATATATAATTTAAATAGAAACAATATATTGGCCTAACAGAATAGAAAAATATATAATTTAAATAGAAACAATATATTGGCCTAACAGAATAGAAAAATATATATAATTTAAATAGAAATTATATAGGCCCAACAGAATAGAAAAATATATAATTAAAATAGAAACTATATAAATGTTTTAACCATTGTCTACCTGCCCCCCTCCCCCCACCTCTTTATATTTCTCCAATTTTTAAAGATTAAACATTAAATAATCATTAATTGTCTATTCATTAAAAGTAAATAAGTGGTAGAATTACCTTTTACCTGTATTATAGATACCGTTTTAATTAAAAAATTAAATAAGAGGAAGAGTTACCTTTTCTCTGTAGTAATTCATACCGTCTTTGACCGTGTCAATAGCAGTGACCACCATATTTAACTTGACCCCTGTGTCTGGTCCACTTCGTACATCCGGCAAGCTGCATTAAATGACATTTTAAAATGGCAAGCTGCATTAATTGACATTTTAAAATGGCAAGCTGCATTAAATGACATTTTAAAATGGCAAGCTGCATTAAATGACATTTTAAAATGGCAAGCTGCATTAAATGACATTTTAAAATGGCAAGCTGCATTAAATGACATTTTACAATTGACTACAAATAGCAATAGAAACCTCTGCTCTTTTAAATTTTAATGATTTTTAAAAATTTTAAAAGATCTAGAGCCAATATTTACTCATTTTCCTGATTTTGTGACAGCTGATGTCCAAGTTTTGAAACCTGTCGAAACTGTTTGGCGCTAGATGGCACAGGTCCTGGGGGTTTGGAGGGAGTTTTGCAAGGAGCTGACTTGGCCCTGGCTGACATTCTGGACATGTTCCTTGTTGTGGGTCTCATGGAATCTGCCGTTTGATAAAACTCTTCCAGCGTCTGTTGCATGAAAATAGTTTCCTCATCTTCCATGGATCTGGGAGCTGAATGTTATGTAGAACAGCATGAAGAAAATTACAAGCTGATTTTTTAGTTTACACTTAAAGTAAACAAAACAAGCCATACACATTTTGATATAGACTAAAAAGCAGTGAGTGAGTTAGACCTTACACAGGCCAATATTTATCTGGCCAGTGATTGCAATGGTAGAGTGAATTATTGCTTTCAGGTCTGAAAATATATCACCAGACATGAATCTGTAAAAGTCTATGGGGGCTGAGTATAATGTTGGCCACAAAATGTCTTCATTTGTTAAGTTTGCCAAATTGCCTTATTGAACATCAAGTCTGAAATGGTACTTTACTTCTGTTTTTAGCATCAGGATCATGTAGATCTATGTAGATATTAGGGAACACTGCCTTAAAGTTGTTATGTAAGATTATGACTCACATGTGTTTGGGGAAGTTAAAATCTTGACTTACATGTGTCTGGAGAATTTAAAATCTTGACATATTCTCTGAGTTGATCTCTGGTGTGAGCCTCAGGGAACTCAGCCTGACTGTGAGAGGAATACCTGACATCCAGGGGAGTTCCACTTCGACCTCCAAAACTCAAAGTGCCTGAAACAACACGTGAAAATAAATAAAATGGCAGCTGCACTGAAGTAAACTTTTTCTATATATAGTAGGTATACTATTTTAAGAGTAAACTAGCCAGCTCAAAATTTCAACCAGACTTTTTGCTTGACTTAACATTATAATCTAGAGTGGCTTTCTACTTTCTAACCAATTATGTCTTGCCCATAGGATCTATTTTTCATGTATGCTTGCCAGGCTTGCAATCGTTCTGGTCGTGATGCCGATTTTACTCTTGCACTGATGGCTCTTTTGTCTGTGAAGTTTAAATTTGTTTGTACATTTTTATTGGACATGTTATTCACTTGTATTTAAAATGTAAACTGCTATCAACCGTACATAAAATTTTTATTAGAGAATTAATAAAAGGTATAGCCAAAGCATTAAATACATCTTCCACATATGAAATAGTGGGTAAACAGACATTTCTAAGCATAAAATAAGACATATTTTTGTTTGATTTATATTTCACAGTGTCACCTTTAGCAGTTTCTTCAGTGGACAGCTGCCTGTCAAACTGGACATGAGGGTTGACTAGGCTTGGTATGGGATGAATCATTGTGGTCACTCTTGACATACCTGTCCCTGGTTGCGTGTTCAGCTGCAAGCATTCATTTATCATGAACATCCATTTATAATCATTAACATGCAGCTAATCAAAGCAGTATTTTTTAAAAATTAATAGGATGATATAGCTACAGTGTAGATTTAAAACCTAAACTTGCTCTGTCTTTGGAGGATATTACAAATTTACAACATAAACTTGGTCTGTCTTTTAAGTAAGAGAATACAACAAGTATAAAACATTAACTTACTCTGTCTTGTGAGAAAATGTGACAAATATAAAATATAAACTTACTCTTTCTTTCAAGTTAGAGATTGTGACACTAATAGGTGCCTGAGACAGTGGTGGGGTTGATGGGACGTCATGAATGTTTGTGTCATTAATGACATTTTTCTCATCTTTTTCCTGTGATGTCTCCATGTTGACATCCTCATCTTCTACACCCCCATTCACAGTTAAATTTTCATTTGACACAGTTGTGATCTGTAAGTATTTTAGTGGAAAATAAAAAGAATGAATTAACAATAACAGTATTTTTATCATCATTATCTCTCTTTGTGCTTTACTAAGAATATTTTTAATCTAATTAAAAATAGTTAAAACTATGTTTTTAATAATCCATTTTATTTTTCTTCATTGAACTTTTTAGATATAATAAATGATGGATATTATAAAGATATTTTCAATTGTCTATGTAAGTACTTACTTTCTCTTGAAACTGTGTGATATTTTCATCAACTAGACCAGATTGGACTATCTTAGCATCTGCTTTCTCTTGATTTACTCTATTTCTTGTGGGTCTTGGAGTTGAAGCTTTCAGGAGAATTTTCTTTGCTTCTTCTTTCATAAGTTCCTTACCAAAGTGCTAAATTAAACAATAAAGAAACTATATAGCTAGAGCTTGAAGAAGATTAAATCATATTTACAACAGCAGTATGACTATGATGAAATTGCTAGAACACAAATATAAAAGTAGAAAAGACATACAGGTCCACAGTATAGCACGTGCTTGTTAGCCATGTACCAAATGTAGATCTGCCTAAGACCAGCCCTTTGCTCGTTAGAGCGTTTCCTAGTAAATCAAGTTTTATTAAAATAAATTAAATGAAATATTTAATTTATCTCTTAAAACAAGTTTAATGACATTACACAAATAAATAAATAATTTAATCAATATTTTAAATAACATTTCCAACTACACTTTTCTATAATTTTTCTTTCAAGTCATTAAATAAAATGAAAATTATTAACAATTATGCTGTTAGTTAAAATTGTTATCAAGATAACTTTGTGTTATTTATTTCATGAATTTCAAAGCTTACTGTTTAACTTCACAAAGCATTTTTGTAAGAATGTTGTAGAACTTGGTGTCTCTGACTGCTTGCTCCCTGGTAGATTAAAAAAAAACACAGCATGTTTAATAAACAATCTAGTAATTAATTTATGTACACAACAATAACTTTCCTTTATTAGGCTGTCATTTGTAAAAAATGAAAACATAAATATAAAAGCACTGTCATTACTTAATTAGTGAAAAATAAATTTCATCTAATTCAATTTACATAAATTGATATTTATGCTGTCTTATATTTTGTAAAGAAACTAAAGTATTAAAATGTCATTTGAAGAAATGAATAACGTATGAATTAAATTAGGAGACAAAAAAAGAGTTATAGGCCTACTGTAAGTCTTTGGCTATTCCAGTTAGATGAGCAAATTTGAGATCATTGTGGTGCTTCTCAATAGCACCATACATGTTCTTGAATTCAGGGACTATCATCAGCTGCAATACAAGTAATTATTTTTTGGTTAAAGTTTCTTTATTAATTTTTATTGCATTAGCTTATACCGTTGAAGAGGCCTCCTGTAACATGAGATGAGAAATAATTATTTGATTAAAATAACAATCTAATTTATTAAGGAATTATAACTACACTAAAAAATACAGAGATAATATTAAATTTCTACTAACTTGTTAAAGATAACAGCAGTACAAGGAAATTATATGTTGACACAAATTGATTCTATGCACCTCAGTAAATCTTACGCTAAGAGTGCATAATTACTAACTAAAACTGTATGACGTCGCTGAGTCCACTCAGTTCTAATTGTTACATGACTCACTTTAAGGAAAGTAAAGGCATAGTGCTGACCATACTAACCCTTCATATGGATCATCAGATTCAAAAAGGTAACTTTATTTAAAGCTTAGATCAACTTCATTTTTAGATTTGTAGAAAAATGTATTACCTGTGATCTACGTAAGAATTTTAATCCATTTTCAATGGCTTCCAAGCCACCAACAGCTTGATGACCAATAGTGGACATTTTAAAATTCAGTTGCAGTATCAAAATTTAAAGAATGTAGCCTATGTCCTGAAATATTAGAATTGAAATTGTATTTTGTTAAAAATATGCGACAACGAGACAAAAAATGTTTTTAAGCATAACAATCTAGCAAACACATCCCTATTGTAAAAATCTTGCAATTAACTAGCACTACTACTACCACTTTATGACTTTTAAATTTATAAATATAAATATAATAATGCCTAGGGCCTATAGATATAGGCCTAGGGCCTATATTTTTAAAAATATTAGGCCTATTTTAGACTATAGATCTAGGCAAGGCGTATAATTTTTTTTTTTTAGGTAGCCTACCACTTAACTTAGGCCTAATTTTATAATAATTTAATTTAATATAGGCCAATTGTTGGTAATCTATCGTTTTTAGGTGCATAAAATCGGCAGACGCTAGTAATGTGCGGAAAAGGTGCCTTATTGTTAATGCTTTAATAGAAGTAAATTCTGATATATTTGTGTCAAATATTAGAGATAACTGAATAATAAACCAAAATCAATGGCTAAATATATCAATACAGGCCAGAAATTAACTTTAAACAGAGGTGTTTGCGAGCAAGATTTGCTATAAACATTGGCCATCTGTAAGTAAGAGTGGTTTCCCCTGAATCTCTAACTATAATTTTACCAAAAAAAAAACCTAAACAAATGGCTGCTAAAAGTAAATAAGCTTGGCTGCATCTGATAAAAACATCGCTAGTCATTATTATACAGTTGCTTAAAAACAGCTAGATCTACATTAATTAAACTTTGATGATAATTATTTTTATAACTTTCAAAACATAAAAAAATCCTCTTTAAAATATGAAATAATTACTAAAATTTAATGAGTCACCTTTTTTTCACATTACTAGTCTCGGACGATTTTACGTAACTAAAACGATAGATTACCCAATTGTTTATTGATTATTGTAGTATTATTATTATTGTAATATTGTTGTTTAATGTTTAATTTAGTGTTAGTTTAACAGTCAACATCAACTAGATCTAGTCATTTTTTAATTTAGTAATTTTCGCCTCACCTTTTAAAAATATTAAAAGCAGATCCAAAGAAATTTACTCTCCAGGCATTTCTAATATTTACAACCAACGTATAGATCTATATATTACAAATATAGATCTAGCTCATCAAATGTAAACGTAAACAATAATGCATTATTTGCGCTTCTTCATTTTTTAATTGTTAAAAAATAGCGTTCTTGGCAACCATTTGATAAACATTATTACTTCCTTCCGGATTTTAAAAAAGTGTGCCGTCGCAAAAAAAATAATCGGAAAACAAAATATTTTTATTATTGTGATTTAGGCTATTTAATTAAGAGGTATTATTTTATAACATGTTAAAGTCTTATGAGTATTTGAAATGAAGCTAGAAATACACATTGAGAATCTTATTTATTCAGTTTTTGTGAAATAATTCAATCATGCAGCATTCAACCATAGTGTCGACAATATTTAAGTTTTTTGTTTGTTCAATTTAATTTAATCAAGAGTTATTAAGGGATAGATTCTAGAGAATCTAGAGACTAGATTCTAGAAGCTAGAATCTTTTCTGCGTATCAGGACATTCTAGAGCAGTGGTTCCCAACCTTTTTCGAGTTGCGACCCCCTTTTATAAAAATTAAGTGACCCGCGACCCCCATAGAATTAAAAAACAGAAATTAGTATGGAAATTAATAAGCACTAAAATAAGATTTTCTAGTAGACTTTCAATATATGAACTACTCTTGATAACTGTTTTAATAGCATGAGTAAAAATTGCATACTATTCACTAAACCTTCGTGGTTAAGTTTTTAATTAAAAAAAAATTGTTAACGCCAACCTATGTCATTATAATTATCTTAATTTTGTTTTTAATCGAAGAATAGTGTTGAAAATATATTCTCGAAAAGTCAATCAATTTTACGTTTGGGTATGAATGGTGAATACTACACCAAAATTGTCTCTGCAGTTTTTCATCTTACACGGAATAATTCTGCAAATCAAAGAATTCATCTTGTAATTCATCGGGAATGCTGGCAACATCAAGGGAAGAAGAGAATGGGTAATGCGTAAATGCAGATTCTTTTTTCAGCTCAGAGAAATAGCGATACAGTTCGTTTTCAAGAGATTCAAGATGCCCAGAAATCGCTTCTTTCAAAATTTTAATTATCTCACAATCAGATTCATCTACCACACCGCAGAGTTTCTCAAATTTACAATATTTCCAAGATTTGTTTTCTTTACCGATTTTGCAGCTTTGATAAAAATGCCCCGAGATTATCATGGAAAGTTATAATATTCGTTCATTTTCCATGAAGCTTCAGGTTAAGCTTATCTTGATGTTCGAACATATCTGCTAGGTTTGATACTCTCTCCAACCACTCTATGTCGTTTTAAGTATACCAAAAAGTCTTGTTTCCTTTGCACTCCCAAGAACAATTTGATTTCAAATTTCAATTCAAAAACACAATTTATAACATTTCGTTTGACAGCCAGCGTACTGTAGGGTAGAAGAGCAGAACCTCGTGATCTATATTAATGTTTTTGCTCAGTTCTTTGAAGGCTCCAGATTTTATATAATTTACGACTTAAACTAGCAATGGACTCTTGATGTCGATTGGTTAGGGTAGTGGTTAGGGAGCTAAGTCTTTTCTGTTTTCTGAAAGCCCGATTTTGAGCTAAACATAGATGGCGCACCATCCGTACAAACCCCCACAGCCGTTCTAACCCAATTTAATCATCCAGTTTCAAAAAAAGATATTTATTTTCTCCATGCTATTTTCACAAAAGAGCAACTCTTTCATTTTTGCTATCATCCGCATGAATATAGACACAGACCAGCAACTGCGAACACGAACTCACGTCTGTTGATTTATCATCTTGAAAAGCAAACAATGGTGAAAGCTTAACTTCAATAAAAATGTGTTATTTAACATTTACGTACATGCAGCGTTTGATGAGATTTTCTCCTATTGTTTTTTTTTTTTTTTTTTTTTTTTGCTTGGCATTTTCTATCGCGACTTCATTTGATGCTTGCACTAATGCTGGTGAAAACTTCCTGTTCGATCAAGTCTCTGGCGTTTGCAACTAGCTTCTTATCGACGAAGGAACTCCATATATTTTTTGGTGTGTTCCGAATGACTCGTCTCAAATGACGTTTTAGTTTTGAAGATTTCATAGATTCGTGACTGAGAACAACTCTGTACAGTGCGCTTTGTTTCTTCTCTATTACATTTCCAGTGATGTTAATGAAGCCGAATTTCGAAACTTCTTCTAAATATTTATGTTTTGTTTCAAATTACTAAGGTTTAGTATACCAGTTGGCGACCCCCGAGAAAGACCTTCGCGACACCCAGGTTGGGAACCCGTGTTCTAGAGTGTAGAAATTCTACAGCAAGACATAGATCTAGATGTTTTTTTGCAGAATAAGTATCGTGTTGACTTTCTTGTGATAGATTTATGATAATGCAATAATATCCAAACAGCTAGAATCTAGTATTAAAAAAAGACAAGACTAATCCGATCGCTTGACCAAAGCAAGACGTTATATATTGATCTATATATATATATATATATATATATATATATATATATATATATATATATGTATATATATATATATATATATATATACTAGCTGCATCCCGTGCTCCGCCACGGTAAATCTTTTTTAAATGTACCAACTTTGGAAAAGAACAAAACAAACAAAAACAACACAAACACAAAAAACACAACCACAAACACAACACAACCACAACACAACCACAACACAACCACAACACAACCACAACACAACCACAACACAACCACAACACAACCACAACACAACCACAACACAACCACAACACAACCACAACAAAACCACAACACAACCACAACACAACCACAACAAAACTACAACACAACCACAATACAACCACAACACAACCACAACCACAACACAACCACAACAAAACTACAACACAACTTCAACACAACCACAACACAGCCACAACACAACCACAACACAACCACAACCACAACCACAACTACAACACAACCACAACCACAACAAAAACACAACCACAACACAGCCACAACGCAACCACAAAACAACCACAACACAACCAAAAATCAACCACAACACAACCACAACACAACCACAACACAACCAAAAAACAACCACAACACAACCAAAAAACAACCACAACACAACCACAACACAACCAAAAAAAAACAACAACACAACCACAACATTAGAATCACCACCAAACAACACGCTTTTTTAGGCGTCCGCGCCCAAAGAGAGCCTTTCCAACATTAAAAATTTAAGTCACATAAATAGATCCTACTCCATAACTTACAATAAAACAATGCGATGCAAATGAATGTACGGCAAGTGGTGTTTACTTTTATGGTTCTAAGAAAACACATTGGCAATGTAATTAGAATTACCACCGAAAAACACGCTTTTCCCAGACGTCCGCGCCTAGAGAGAGTCTTTCCAGCATTCTCTATACTATAATTATAAAATTTCACCATCTGTTAACACCAAAAAACAAAAACAAAAAATAGTGATTTTGAGAAATCATAGACTAATTAGAAAATAATATAAATAATCTTAACATTTTTCTCTTTTAATTATGAACCTTAACATAGACTAATCAATGCGGTAGTAATAAAAAAAAGATTAAGTTAAATTATTGTTGAGTTAAATATATTTTCAAATTACCTCCCTTGAAAAAATTACCACAAAAAAAAAAGTTGAATTAATTAGTTTTTTCGACCTACTTTTATGGAAATGTATCCATTTTTTCTAGGAATATAAACTAAAATGATATTTGACATTGATTTTTTAAATATGTTTTAGCAATGTGCGAATATTTAATATTTTCATAACGTTATGCAAAAAAGTAAACACAGTGGCATTTATAAAATAGCTCTATGCCGTTATATAAACGAACCCTACTCTATTACTTATAATAAGACACGGCGGTGCACTGAAAAGCACAGCATGGTGCGATGCTTACTTTTATGGTTCCAAAATCTATAGCGATGACAGAAGGAAGGAAGGAAGGAAGGACTGACACACGCTCAGCCCGCTTATATTATACTAGCTGCATCCCGTGCTCCGCCACGGTAAATCTTTTTTAAATGTACCAACTTTGGAACAGAACAAAACAAACAAAAACAACACAAACACAAAAAACACAACCACAACCACAACACAACCACAACACAACCACAACTTTAACACAGCCACAACACAACCACAACACAACCACAACACAACCAAAAAACAACCACAACACAACCACAACAAAACCACAACATAACCACAACACAACCACAACCACAAACAAAACACAACCACAACACAACCACAACTACAACACAACCACAACCACAACACAACCACAACAAAAACACAACCACAACACAACCACAACACAACCAAAAATCAACCAAAAATCAACCACAACACAACCAAAAAACAACCACAACACAACCACAACACAACCAAAAAAAAAAAAACAACACAACCACAACATTAGAATCACCACCAAACAACACGCTTTTTTAGGCGTCCGCGCCCAAAGAGAGCCTTTCCGACATTAAAAATTTAAGTCACATAAATAGATCCTACTCAATAACTTATAATAAAACAATGCGATGCAAATGAATGTACGGCAAGTGGTGTTTACTTTTATGGTTCTAAGAAAACACATTGGCAATGTAATTAGAATTACCACCGAAAAACACGCTTTTCCCAGGCGTCCGCGCCTAGAGAGAGTCTTTCCAGCATTCTCTATACTATAATTATAAAATTTCACCATCTGTTAACACCAAAAAACAAAAACAAAAAATAGTGATTTTGAGAAATCATAGACTAATTAGAAAATAATATAAATAATCTTAACATTTTTCTCTTTTAATTATGAACCTTAACATAGACTAATCAATGCGGTAGTAATAAAAAAAAGATTAACTTAAATTATTGTTGAGTTAAATATATTTTCAAATTACCTCCCTTGAAAAAATTACCACACAAAAAAAGTTGAATTAATTAGTTTTTTCGACCTACTTTTATGGAAATGTATCCATTTTTTCTGGGAACCTAAACGAAAATGATATTTGACATTAATCTTTTTAATACGTTTTAGCAGTTTGCGTGTATTTAATATTTTCTTGACGTTATGCGAAAGAGTAAAAACCGTGGCAATTATAAAATAGCTCTATGCCGCTATATAAATAAACCCTACTCTAATAATTATAATAAGACACTGCGGTGCACTGAAAAGCACAGCATGGTGCGAATGTTTACTTTTATGGTTCCAAAAGCTATAGCGATGACAGAAGGAAGGAAGGAAGGACTGACACACGCTCAGCCCGCTTATATTATAGATATATATATATATATATATATATATATATATATATATATATATATATATATATATATATATATATATATATATATATATATATATATATATATATGGGAACAGGGCATTTCCCCCCTGTCAATTACCCCCCGGACATTTCCCCCCCCGACATTACCCCCCGGAGTAATTACCCCCCTGTCAATTACCCCCCAGTCAATTACCCCCCGCCCAGTAGGACATTACCCCCCCCCCCCCTCCGGACAGGGTTAGAGTTAGGGATAGGGATAGGGATAGGGATAGGGATAGGGATAGGGATAGGGATAGGGATAGGGATATGTTTTGGGGCTAGGGTTAGGGTTAGGTTTAGGACTAGGGCTAGGGTTAGGGTTAGGTTTAGGGTTAGGTTTAGGGTTAGGGTTAGGGTTAGGGTTAGGGTTAGGGTTAGGGTTAGGGTTAGGGTTAGGGTTAGGGTTAGGGTTAGGGATAGGGATAGGGATAGGGTTAGAGCTAGGTTTTGGGGCTAGGGTTAGGGTTAGGTTTAGGACTAGGGCTAGGGTTAGGTTTAGGGTTAGGTTTAGGGTTGGGGTTAGAGTTAGAGTTAGAGTTAGGGCTAGGGTTAGGGTTAGGGCTAGGGCTAGGGTTAGGGTTAGGGTTAGGGTTAGGGTTAGGGTTAGGGTTAGGGCTAGAGTTAGAGAGGGTTAGAGCTAGGGTTAGGGTTAAGTTTAAACCAATGACTAGCGTTGGTTTTGGTTTTGTGTAAAGTTTTAGGCTAAGGTGGATGTTTAGGTTTTGGTCTTTTTCTTAAGGTTTGGATTAAAGTAGTATATAGGTATAGAATTCTAGTTAGAGTTAGGATTCTAACTTGAGAGGGGGGGGGGGGTAATTCCCTGGGGGGGGGGGGGGGTAATTGACAGGGGGGTAATTGACAGGGGGGTAATTGCTCCGGGGGGTAAATACGGGGGGGGGGGAAATGTCCGGGGGGTAATTTCCAGGGGGGTAATGTCCTGTAGCCATATATATATATATATATATATATATATATATATATATATATATATATATATATATATATATATATATATATATATATATATATATATATATATATATATATATATATATATATATATATAAATTGTAGGGCCCTACCGAATGTCTGTGATGTCTGAATGAAGGGAGGTAACTAGTTAGTCGTTCACCTCCCTTTTCCGGGATTTGAAATACAACTTCGGAAGAATTAAAGAAAAAAACTGATGAGTCAGAATACTGAACTATATTTTTTAATCACCTCTAGGGTTGCCAGGTGTCCAGTTTTGAACTGGACAGTCCAGTATTTGAGCAGACTGTCCAGGATAAAATTAAATATAAATACTGGACAAGTATATGTTTTACCCCCCCTTCTTCTGCTTTGCGGCATACCTGAGAAGGGAAGGATGGGAAGGTGTCCAGTATTTTCAGAAAAGGTATCTGGCAACCCTAATCACCTCTATTTTTTTAAGCTACTTTCAGTTCACTTAGTTCACTTATTTTTATTAACATTTTGTTCCGTAGTATTGTCTAGATCTCATTTCTCCGATTACACTATCACTTCTTGTAGTTTATCTCCTGAATGAGCCCATATTTTAAACCAATTTCCATTTAGCGGGCCCACATTTTAAATCAAGTTCCATTTAGTAGACGCGCATTTTAAATCAAGTTCCATTTAGAAAGCCCACATTTTTCAAGTTTCATTTAGAAGACCCGCATTTTAAACCTTTTAAGTTGGTAGAAGATTTATTTACTTTATACTTTTGGGAACTTACAGCATTTTTTCCTCATTAAGGTCATATTAGTAGGCTTCTCTCCTACGCTACCCATTGCACATTTTTCTCCCAAGTTCCCTGTTGCTGTCGTCTGGTATAAGTTCCCTGTTGTTGACGTCTGCTCTAGGTTCCCTGTTGACGTCTGCTCTAGGTTCCCTGTTATTGACCTCTGCTCTAAGTTCCCTTGAGCCTAATCACGTGCTTAGCCACGCCACATAACGACTGGTCATTTGACAGGATTTAGTGTGGACATTGCAACCACTCTCATCTTCATCTGCATAATTTAGTCATTAAAAGTGCAGCAGCATTTTTTTGTCCTTGCTAAACACACGCATACGCAGTTTAACTGATTAAAAACCCAGGAAGATTTAGTATTCAATTTGCATGCGCAATATCACCTATTCAAAGTTACTTGATTTTTTTCGTATTTTATTTGCTTGATGACGTCTGTTGATTTATATTACGGCTGATCATTTATTTTGTGTGGCGCCATTTTATTTTGTTGCACGCGACGATAATAAAGTAACCCAACAAAATGCAGAAATCGAATCCTACTTCGATGACTGACGCCCAAGTTTGCTAGGTCAAGACGCAAGAGTGGCGGTTCGTGTTTGGACTAGATTATGTCCCTTTAGCACTTTCAAGCCAAAGTCTCTTTTCTTAGCCAACTAAATGAACTAAAACACAAGTAAAAAAAAAACAAATCATGTACAGTTTCTTTCAATGTACTGATAATTTTTTTTCTTACTTTCTCCGATCTACCATTTCAAATAAAAAACAAACAAATGTGTTCTGTTGTTTTTACAGCACTTTTTGTGTTTGTGTAACAACACGCGAATACTTTGTTTTATCACATGGACGGGGGAAATAAGACACATTATCTCATGACAGAAGGGAATAAAAGTAATGATCTCAGTGCAGAATGAAATAAGACCCATTCTCTCATGGTGTGTGGAAATAAGACCCATTCTCTCATGGTGTGTGGAAATAAGACCCATTATCTCAGTGTTGGAGGGAATAAGACTTATTATCTCAGGGTATGAGGAACTGGTAACGGTCAAATATCAAAACAATGAATTGGGAAAAGTTGAATAGAGTGGTAGAAGACAGTGGAATGTGGAAAACTTTGACATAGGCAGTATGCTCCGCATGAAATGAAAACGAAAAATGATGACGAAAACAGTGAATATGATGTTGCAAAACTATTTTACGAAATGTAACAAGTTACAAAATACATCTGTTACGTGTTGGTCCCTCATCGGCAGACGATCAACATTCACAATTCACGTTACCGCCTGCTTGTCTCAAGTCTGTCTTAAACTTAAAGTGTCTCCTGGCTAGGAGTGTAAGTAATGTCGGCCTCGTCGCCCCTTTCTCACCCCCTACCCCACCTAAATTAACCGAGACTGACGCAGGCGGTGACGTATTTGGTGACGTAATTCCGGTCTGGTTGGCCATTCAAGTCGCTTTCACCTGAAATGTCAGGAGCGTGGTCAGAAAATGGCGAGAGCTGCGTGGTGCCCATTCCTGTCCTAGAGGTTAAAGTAGGGGTCAGGGGTTATTTTGTGGTATGTGTGTGTGTGTGTGGGGGGGGGGGGGGGGGGTGAGAACTTGGTCAGGAGAAATAAATGTGTTTAAAAATACAAGTCTCGTATTTGGGTTAGCTAGTGAGGAAAAAAATTCGAGATCAATGGTAAGGCTAAGAGAGTTCATATTGGGGTTGGTGGGAAATAAAATTGAGATCTATGGTATAGTTAAGGAGGTTGGTGTTGGAGTCATATGTTTTAAATATTGAAGTTAAAGGGGGAAAATGAAAATTTCTGGTAATTCTATGAAGTAATGTCATCATAACGGCTGTAGCCTGTGGATAAGTTTTAAGATTCGTTTAATGTAGTTTAGGGATTTGGGTAAATTGGGTGGGGTACAAAAATATTAGGCTTGGTATAATTTTGTCAATTGTAAAAAAATTGATCTCAGTCAGCATTATAGTTTAAAAAAAGGAACATATACGCTATTTATTTGTGATTTTTATGTGCGGGCTTGTAAGATGGACTTGTCTTATTGTGACACATGTAGAATTTCTATGATCAGCAAAATACATGAAGTCAAGAAACCCGAACGGACAGATACACAAGACGAATATACACACATTGTTGACCACTGGTCATTGGGTTGGTCATTGGCAGTTGGTACACATACACATAGTGTTGGTGGATGACATCTGATACACATAGTGGTGTTGGTGGAGTACACGTAGACATATATAGAAAAATTAGAGAAACAGAGAAACAATAGACAAACATAGAGAAACATAGAGAAACATAAATAAACAATAGAGAAACAATATAGAAACATTAGAGAAACAGGAAACAATAGAGAAACATAGAGAAACAATAGAGAAATATAGAGAAACAGAGAAACAATACAGAAACAATACAGAAACAATGCAGAAACAGAGTAACAGAGAAACAATACAGAAGCACAGAGAAACAATAACAAACGTGAACCCATTACACTCCTTCATCTGCGTGTTTCAGCATTTTTTTTTCTCCGCCCACTCCATCATTGCCCTGGTGATCAATTGCCTTGTCTCAGACCTTAATGAGACTTACGTCATCCACGTCTAATATTCATTGGCCTAACTTCAATGGCCAACATTCACTGGCCTAACCTCACTGGCCTAACCTCACTGGCCAACATTCAATGGCCAACATTCAATGGCCAATAATCAATGGCCAACAGTCACTGGCCAACAATCACTTACCATCAATCAGTGGCCAAAGTATAATGGCCTGCATTCAACATCCAACATGTACAGGCCAACATTCGATGGCCAATCTTCAGTGGTCAATACTCACAAACCAAATTTCAACCAACTTTAACCTTTCGATCCCCCCCCCCACACACACACACTCATTTGATTGAAGCGTTGGATAAGATTGTTATTTTATTTTCCCCGTATCACAATAGACTTATGAAGAAAACAGTTGATCAAAGCGACAGATCAGTCAAAAAAAGAGAGAAAACGTCCAGCCCAACACAGTCCCCGTACAAATAGACACCGAGAGCCATTTGTGTGGGACTGGTTCGAAACAAATCTGATAGAAAAATAAATACATTCTTCATCTCTTTTGTGGAGTTGTTAGACCGGGTGGGTGGGGGAGGGAAGAGAGGAGGCTAGCACAAAGTTTACATAGCGTAGATATGGCATTTGCCCCCCCCCCCCCTCTCCTTCCTCACCACCTACAAAAAAAGCAAAAAAAAATGAAGAAGCTTTTACTGAATATATATATATATATATATATATATATATATATATATATATATATATATATATATATATATATATATATATATATATATATATATATATATATACATATATATATATATATATATATATATATATATATATATATATATATATATATATATATATATATATATATATATATATATATATATATATATATATATATATATATATATATATATATATATATATACATATATCGCGTGACCTTATCTGTTGAGCAGCAACATAAAACAAAATTCACCGAATCGATACCATGCTATCATAAACATCAAATCGATATCAGGCCATCCTAAATTTCCAATCGATACCAGGCCATTCTAAACATCGAATCGGTACCAGGCCACCAGATAATTCAATCGGTAGCAGGCCATGTTAAACATCAAATCGATACCAGGCCATTCTAAACATCGAATCGATACCAGGCCATCCTAAACATTCAATCGATACCAAGCCAACCTAAAAATGAAATTTAATTATTCCACCCCTATGAAGTCAGGCATTACATTGAGTTTACACTGACAATTAAGTACTCAAAAAACTATTTTATGTACGGCCCAATTCATTTTAATTTAATTAATATGACCACATTTATTTTTCTAATGCTTCCAGCTAAGCAGACAGTAGGATATTTATATAATTTCTTGACGCAAATATAAAAATAGATTGAGGTAATTTTATACTTTGCCTACGAGTTTACTGACGACACAGATTTTTTAATATGTTAATTATACCCCGGGTGATTTTGTCAGGCCAACAAAAATAGCGAGACACCGGGATCGTTTGCAAGCTTACATAACACAAAAAACAAGTCGGTGTCAACCCCCCCCCCCCCCCATTTCCTCCTCTATTCCGCGCGTGCGTGTCAAAGAAAGCAGACGACTACCTATCTGACCCCCCTCCCCCCTCTACCACACACGACCACTTCAAAGGGGGTCACATAACGGATAAAGAACGGGTCTTCGAGCTATATGGTGGCTTGCGACTGACAGGTCCGACAACTCCAGGAAGGTGAGTAGGTATTTACTTTCGAGTTAGCGTTCTTAGCGTTAATGCTGGTGGAATAAAACTTCAATAAATCGATGAAAGACGGCGGGGTGTAGGTTAGAAAAGTAGGTCCACAGACTTGGTTGCGGTGCTTGTTGTTGTGGTGCTTGTTGTTGTAGTTACTGGTGTAAATGGCAGAGAAAGCGAGCATTACATGAAGTCTGGAATACTTACAGTTATTTTAAGTCAAGTAGTCGGGGCCAGTTGGGCCAGGTTTTGTTGTTGTGAAATGAAACAAGGAGATGATGCTGTATTAGCAGTACCACATAATGGAGTTAGATTGCATTGTTTATGGCTTTGGTTATGGTTAATATAATTTTATATCATTTCAAGTTATGTGTTTTATTTTGGGTTAGTATGTTGGTGAAGTTGAGTGTTATTTCAACAAGCCATGATTAAGGTTAATGTTTACGCTAGTGTTGAGTTTAATGTTAGAATTAAGAGACAAGATGGAGAGGATGAAATAAATGTAGCTAACATTAGATTGCAGCAAATGACGCAGTTGTATGGCTAAAGCATCTTGTCTGGTGACCAGAAACTTCTTATTTTTTTTATTACACCTCTTGGCTTTGATTGATCTAATACCGATTTAAAAAATCTCTATTCGATTTGCTATTGTATATGAAAAAAAAATATATTACAACATTAGGATAGGCAACAAGTAAAGCTAGTGTTAGACACATTGTTTACATGTGTCTGTAGATTTGTATATAGTGTGGATCATAACGACTTTAATTACACTGGGAGACGTTTGGGCAAGAACTGACATAAAATATAGCTCTTTAACTAGTATATATATATATATATATATATATATATATATATATATATATATATATATATATATATATATATATATATATATATATATATATATATATATATATATATAATATAATATAACATAATCGCCGACATCCACCCTTGTTCGAAGAAAAACTGCACCATTGACGTCACCGGCCTACAATCATCCACAGTGTAATCACGTGGTTACCGCGTTCTGCGGGTGTAACGGGCTGCGAAAACTGACCAGCCGTCCCATCGAATATTCCAGTCCCTCATCCCAGCGCTGCCAGACTTCCCCCCTCACTGCCTCCTTCGGCCCCACCCCTCGTCCCCTCCCCCCCCCTTGATTGTGAGAGTGGATAGACTGGTTCTCCCTCACGCTGAAATCAAGACGCACGTGTTCGCTGCTGCTAGCATGGCTTTCACACTTGCCCATCACCCCCACCCCTCCCCTCACTCCCCCCTACCCCTACCTCCCACCCCTACACAGAACCTTATCGGTTTTCTTGTGTTCAAGACCCCCCCCCCCCCCTTCCCCTATGTTAAATCGATACCGTACTTTATTCTGTGCATAGTGTCCCTTCCATGAACGGGTTACATTTGTTAGATAAAAGAGAAATTATTTTCTTGTCCCCAAATATTTACCACCAGCCGATGTAGTTTAAGAAAAAAGGTGCTCTTATCTTATTCGTTGCTTATCTTTTTTAAAAACTAAATCGTTTTTACTCTTTAGAGTTATTTGCTAGCTGAAATTTTTGTCTTCTGTAGAATTGAAATCTCATAATTGCCTATCTTTCATTGTCCTTTCTAAATAACACAGATCCTTCACTGTAAGGTATATTTGAAGATTTTATGGTTTTAATAGAAACATCAGGGGGGGGGGGGGGGGGGGCGGGGGTTACATATGTCCCCGGGCGCCGACCTTAGGGGGCGCCAAAATGGGTTGGAAAAATAAATTGAAAGGTTGATGGGGGTGCAAATTGAAAGTTTGAGGGGGGGTGCAAATCGAAAGTTTTAAGGGGGGGGGGTGCAAATCGAAATCTTCATTCAGGGGGGGGGGGGGGGGGAAGGAAATCGAAAGTTTGAGGGGGGGGGTCGCATATCGAAATCTTGAAAGGGGGGGGGGGGGTTGCAAATCGAAAAGTTTGTCCCCGGGCGCCGGGAAGGGTCGCTACGCCTCTGAGAAACATGCATTTACTTGATGGTAAAATACATGGTTATACTTTAAAACGAGTGGACAAAGCTGGCTACTAAATACTTTCAGCGACAGACTAAGCTCTACTTCACCTGGTTCATAGTAAAAGACATCGACACTGACACTAGTACATTTACAAAAACTGACTTTACAACTCTGGGAGTTTTTTTTTAGCAGTGACATCCGTATTGATTCTGTATAATCTCCTCTCTATAGCTTCCACATTGAATCATATGAACTGATAATGGCTTAGGTAGAGGAATTGGGAACGACGTCGAACTGCCAAGAAGACTTCTGTACATAAAATTGTCTCTTCTGCAGATTTCAACGCTTTCAATTTGAAAATAGTTATACCATAAAATTGTAATGGTACGTTTTCTCCCATCTCTCTCCCTTTCTCTCAGGAGAAAATGAGAAAGTGAAATCTGACCCCCCCCCCCCCCCCCCCCCCCCCCAAGACAAGATCTTGTCTACTCCAATGAATGATCATTTAGTTGATATTATGTCATCTGACTGATTATCGTATCGTTTCAAACATTAACCGTTCAAAAAGTGGTCACCTGATCCGGTTATTAATTCCTGGTCCACTGAAAATGTCCTACCATTGCTACTGAAAATGTCCTACCATTGCCACTAAAATGTCCTACCATTGCCACTGAAAAATGTGTCCTATCATTGCCTGTTTGCCTATAATGGGAGAGACGAAACACTCTATTTCTCTGCCGAGTCAAAACAAAAAAAATAATCGTTTTTTCTCTCTCTAGTTATTAAACCCTTAAATGACGAAAGCAACATGAACCCCACTCTCTCGCCTGAAACCATAAACCTCAGCTCTGATTGTGACCCCCCCCCCCCCCCCACACGTTTAGAAGAAAATAAGTGGAGCAGAATTTATTGGCATATTCACTCTTGAAGCGGATATCGTTTGCACCTAGGCCGGAAAGCCTAACTGGTGTACTCACTCCAGGGTAGTGGGGGGGGGGGGGGGGTGGGGGCTGGGGCTGAGAGCAGTCGATCACCTCACCCACCCGCAACAGAAAATATGTCCCACTGACCTCTGATCGAGTGAAAATCAATGATTATAGATCCCAGGGCTTCTCTCCCCTTTTTTTCAAAGAGTCATCCCCCTTTAACTTTCACACTCTTTAATAAAGGGACATCACTTGCAAAGGTCACAGTATTTTAGTTTCTCGAGTGCTTTTTTCCCCCCTTTCTAGTCGAAAGCTTTTTAAATTGACTGACGTTTGATTATTGGTAGTCAATAGCTGGTAATTGTAAAATATAATACCCCACTTAGGGACATAAAGTGAATGCTAGACTTGGTTTAGCAATACAACACGTTCATTAACTTAATTAATTAAAAAAAAAATTCCAGTTAAGGGCTCGAGAATATTGTCGTATTCATCAGGGCTTGTAACCTCATTAACGCTTTTGGGATTTCAATGAAATAAAATTTTAGCACCTCCTTGCTCTGGCGGTGCGCAACCTAATTAAAACCAATTAGGTACAGCCTCCGCTACAAATAATTCATCGGCCGTTTTCATCTTGCTGCGAAATTGAGTTTTAATGTCCCGCGCGCACCCTTTTCGCGCAGATAAAAATCAGTGAGCCGATTTGGTCGGTAAGTGGCTCTATAGTGTTCTTTTCTGTTGTTTTCGTTGGTTTACGGTGAACTGGGTATGTGCTAGATGGCGTCAAATGTTCTAATTAAAATCTCGGAGCTGTTTCGTATTGTAATCTAATAGTCTGGGATTTTAGGGTTAAATGAGGGTCACTTTCAACCGTATATATGGGAACCGGGCGTTTACCCCCCCCCCCCCGTCATTACCCCCCCGTAGTAATTGACCCCCTGTCAATTACCCCCGCCCATTAGGATATTACCCCCCCCCCCCGGTCATGGCTTATGGTTCAGCTAGGGTTAGCGTTAGGGTTAGGGTTGGGGCTAAGGCTAGGGCTATAGTTGGGGCTAGGGTTAGGGTTAGGGCTAGGATTCGTCTTTATCTTAAGGTTAGGATTAAGTTTATATTAACGTTGACCAGTTTCCACCCAGAGTCCACCACTATCACGGGCACGAAGCTCTGATGTTGCTGATGTTTAAAAGCCCCCCCCCCCCCCCTAGACAAGACAGCCAGCCGAAAAACACACTTTACATAATTTATCACTTGCGTCAGTGTCTATTGATTCCATCAACAAAACCGATGGTTCACGGACAAAAAGATTTTAAAATTTCTTTTTTTTTTCATGCAAAAAGCAAGCAACAAAATTATACGAAAACCTAAAATTAGTAACATTTATTCCAAAAAAAAGAGAAAAAACATCAAATTTTGAACTCCAGCTGAAAGTAGGCACTATGGAAATAACTCAGCTAAAAAAATATTTCCCCATTAAGGTTGAGGCGACATTGATTATTAACTCAACTATCGATTTTATTTTTATTTTCTGGACGATTTTTGAGGTCGCGTATCTCAGATTTCAAGAATGATAAAGTCTTTTTTTGGTCACTTCTTCTATTTCTTTCTTTCCTGCCTTGATTTTTTATTTAAATAGATTTACTAAAAAAATGTATATAACATTTCCAGAATGCACAGTTAACCTATGGTTGTGCGCCGCACATTTCTATGGGCAACTATTTTTTACAACATAAATTGCAAAAATCAATGCCAGTGCGTCTCAATATGTATTAAATCTAGATTTCTATTACATATTTTACAACTAATACAATACGACTTTAAACACAGCTAATGTTTGATTATTTAATTATTCTGATCGATTTCTAACAAAATTAGTCATTCGAACTATACTTACAACTGCAACAAATTGTTGACCTACACACAGAAGTTTCGAAAAGTTGGTGTATAACAAGTTGAATACAGGAAAACACCTGCATGTTTTATTTATCATGTTTCTCTGCGTCAATTATAAAGTTTTCTTTAGCATCGCGACGTGTGGGATTTAAGATAAATAGGAGATTAGGACGAGTGGGTTTGCCGTGGGAGGGGGGGTTATCTGTAGAATATCGAATCGAAATTTTCTGCTTGCTGCATTTGCGCATTTTCTTTAAAAAATTTCTTTCTGTAACATCGAAAATATCTCTTCATTAAACACCACTGGCGCCCCCCCCCCCCCAGTCCATACACCGTCTGTGGGGTCTGGATGTGTTGTACCGTTGTTTGAAGCTTCGACCTCAGCTCCAAACCTTGTGATTACTCTTCCATTTCGTCCTGTAAAATTGTATGTAAACACCATACATTTTGCATTGATCTTTGTACGTTTAGTATAAATATAGCGAAAAATAAATAAATAGAGAGAGCAGAATTAACTATGAAAGATTCTAAGATTTTAAAAAGAACTACATGGCGGAAATATGTTGTCAATTTTCGGATAATTTTTGCCTTAACACAAGCAGCTCCAGGCGTTTAGCGATATTTGATTGATATTGTTAAATCTCAAGTTTGATTATTCACATGAATAGGTTGGCTCTATAGACCATGCTCAGAAAAAATTGTCTAAAAAACAGACGAAAATGGTATTGTTAAATTGTATATTCTCGAACACAACACGAATTATTATTTCAAATTAGCAGACCTGTCCCAGAAAGCCAGAAAAATCTTTCGGAAATTTTTCTGGACCACAACGTAATTCTTCAGGAATCTCCCCTCTCTCCAGATAATTGTTTTAGAAATCTCCCCACTTTCAGAAAATGCATTTAGAATTCTCCCCAAACAGTAGGTAATACCCGTAGAACCCTTCTCCCCCTACATATGCGGTTGATTAAGTGTAAGACAATTAGTAGCAGGTCACTGGTTTGAGCACCTTTGAATTATAAAGTAACTGAATGTGGAGAAAAAACAAACACAATAAAAACTAATTCAACACAACACATTAGGGCATGTGAAAATTCAACCAACTTCAATCAAATTCAACTTCCTCTAATCATTATTTATTAAGACGTCCTGCAGTAGAATCAATATAGCAGCCTCACTTTGATAAATCCCTCGACCCTTTGCCCTAACTATCCTTCCCCCTTAGACTCCCCCAAAATTAACTTCCTGAATTATCCGCTTTGAGTAAAACCACGGAAGGCATCTTTACTTCACGGAGCAAATTGCTATAATTCCCAGAATTCACGTGTTGACGGAGGTGCCACTTTGCTGTGAGGGGTCCTCCCGAATTTAAACCTCTCTTTCCTCTCCCCCCGGGCCGAAGTTGTATTATTTATAGACCTGCTGGCCGTGACGTCAGAGACTAAGCGACGCATGCTAATTTGTGGGCTATTGAAAACCGTCATATAAAAACTAGGTCACCGACCGTATTAAAGATTTACTGTCCGTTCAACGCGAATTTTAGAATCACAAGGTTTTAGAAGCTTCAGTAACACACAAGGTGAGCTTTATGAAGCGTATTGATCTGAAAAAGTAAGGTTTTAAAAGCCCAGGGATCTTGAAGCGTAAGGATCTAGAGGAGTAAGGTTTTAAAGGGCAAGAATTTGAAGCGTAGGGATCTAGAAAAGTAAGGTTTTAAAGGGCAAGGATTTTGAAGCGTAGGGATCCAGAAAAGTAAGGTTTTAAAGGGCAAGGATCTTGAAGCATAGGGATTTAGAAATATAAGCTTTTAAAAGCTCAATGATCTTGAAGATTAGGGATCTACTCTTCCTTTTAGAAGATCAAGACCTTGAAGCTTATGGATCTAGAAATTCTTGCTTTTAAAAGATCAAGGATCTTGAAGCTCAGGAGACTAGAAATTATTGCTTTTAAAAGTTCAATGATCTTGAAGCGTAGGGATCTAGACATTCTTGCTTTTAAAAGATCAAGGATCTTAATGCGTACGGACCTAAAAGTACAAGGTTCTAAAAGAGCATGAACCTCGACGAGTAATGTTCTAGAAGCATACGTTTTTTTTAAAGCGCGATTTATTTGAACACGTTCAGGTTTTTAGACAGCTCGCACTTTTAGGCAATTCAAATTTTTAGGTAACTCAGATTTCTAGGAAACGAAAAATAATGTATATGAGAAAAACTTTTTCATGGAACAGCTTGGGCATCTGATGCAGGAAATGGACGCTCTGGCTAATGTATCGATATTCGGTTGCTGCACATAAATTGTAATCGTGCATTACGATGTATCGATATTGTGGTTATATGCATAAACAGTATCGCTGGTTGAACTAAACGCAGTTATTTAAATTTGTTGCGGGGGTATTTTGAAGTTAATTTGAAAACTTGAAGGCGTTTATCAACATTACAAAATGTTCTCGCTAGTTAGAATTGGATTTCAATCTTTGTGTGCGTTATAATGTTTGGGGTATCTCTGAACATCTTTAAACATATCTAAACATCTCCGAACATATCTGAACATCTCTAAACATCTCTGAACATCTCTAAACATCTCTGAACATATTTGAACATCTCTAAACATCTCTGAACATCTTTGAACATCTCTAAACATCTCTGAACATCTCTAAGCGTTTATTAGTGCTACTTCTTATTCTCTGCACCACAAGACGCCTAGATCATACTAATAATACCAGCACTCCCCCACCCCCTACTTCCACTGGACTGTGAGCTGGATTTAATAACATGAAAAGTTCATTGACCTCATCAATAACGGTTCTTTTCTTGAAATTTGCGCTCGGCTTGGTCGCAAGCCATATCTGAATCGTGAGCCCGGCACGTTGAAGAAATCTGGCAATATTTAACGCGAGTGGCTAGTCATAAACTTCGCCAGTATTTCCACCATCTTTGACACTTCACAAGGAGAGGAGCCAGTTTGGCTTTAAGAAAACTAGGATTAATGACACCGCTAAACTTGTTGAGCTAAACATATATATATATATATATATATATATATATATATATATATATATATATATATATATATATATATATATATATATATATATATATATATACATACTTATTTATATGAAATGTAAGAAAGAAGCAGTGTTGGGTTGGTAAAAATCGAAAGTTATGGCATTTCCTATCGCTGAAATAAAATAGAACCTAGGGTTAGGGTCCCAACAATGTTGTTTTCTAACTTCAACAAGTACATTTTGTTTATCCCAATATATTTTAGCTTTCATTTCTGAGCATGATTTGCATAAGACATGAATAAATGATACCTCCAATCTGACGATAGCAGAATGGTGGAATCAAAGTACGAGGATATGCTGGAACTGGAGCTATAGAAGCCAGTAATGTAATTAGAGAGGATTCATAGATAAGTGCTTAGATATGGGTTTGTGAATTAGGTTCGGGATTTATGCAAGGTAACGGCATTAGAAATTTGGCTGATGAAAACAAAGAATGTGGGGTTGGGGTATGGGAGGACTCGTCAGTGGGTGGATTGAGATGTATGGTTGGAAGTTGTTCAAGGTTCAGGTGTAGAAGATGGAGTGGGGTGTTGTGGATAGGTGGGTGTGAAGGTGGGGTGGGGTATTGATGTGAGGGTTAAAAGATTTTGTGGGTGAGGGTATTGAGCGTCAAGATTTAGGTTGTTGAGGCTGGGGTGTTAAGGATGAGATGTTGACGAAGGGATGTTGAGGATGGGGTTTTGAGGATGGGATGTTGAGGATGGGGTGTTGAGGATGGGATGTTGAAGATGGGGTGTTGTGGGGTGTTTTTGGCGGGATCGTAGGGGTGGATGAGAGGCGTCATGTGTTTGGATGGGATCGTTTGGGTCGAGTGTGTTAGGGTGGGATGTTGAAGGTGGGGATGTTGGGTTGTCACGTGTACTTTAGACCTCTGGTATGATACAGCTGAAGAACTCCGGTGTTGGATTGTGTAGGCGCCTGTACACTTTGATATTTACCACTACACTCCATCAATTTGATTATCATTTGAGTTCGGTAAATCTTATCGTTCATTATTTTAAAGTTGACTAAAACCTTTAATACCGATAGTCGAGAATTTATCTTTGTCCATCTAAAAATGTTTTTGCATGAAAAAATATCTTTTATATTGGTAACGTTGATTATAGGAAAAGGGACGTAACTCCACTGTTAAAAATCTAAGGGAAAAATACTTTTTGTACACATTGCAAAGAAAAAAATAACAACGCAAAACAAGAACCTTAAAGGACAAATCAAATCTATGCAATGATAAAATCCCGTAATTTCTCCAGACATTAGTGAACAAGAAGGCGGGCAAAGACAAGTTGCGCCCCCTTGATTTGATAACACAATTTAACATTCGGGAAGGAAAACGAATTTCCCTGTTCTTTTTCCCGTCTCATTTATCCCAATTGTCCCCGTCATTAAACGCATCTATTTACCCCGCTCCCCACCCCACCGCCCGCCACACCCCCATCCGCTCCACTTCCTCTGACGTCGTCCTGGACCGGTCGCCAATTATTCGCGTTGATGAATTTCGTCCGTTATTTTTTTTCTTACCTGACCTTAGTCACCGCAACGGCACCAGTATTCCAGCTATCCATCACTCGGGGCTGACCTGGCAGGATTCTCTGATTCCGGTCGCACGTTCATTGTCTGACCATTTAATAGATTGCGGCCGGGCGAGAGGACATCCTCTTGTCTGAGAGTCGCAGTCCGTACCGCTCAGTTTCACTAGCGGCTGTCTTAGACAGCTGACGTACAGATGGTTTCACTAAAGGCTAGCTGTCTTAGACAGCTGACGTACAGATTGTTTCACTAGAGGCTGTCTTAGACAGCTGACGTACAGATGGTTTCACTAGAGGCTGTCTTAGACAGCTGACGTACAGATGGTTTCACTAGAGGCTGTCTTAGACAGCTGACGTACAGATGGTTTCACTAGAGGCTGTCTTAGACAGCTGACGTACAGATTGTTTCACTAGAGGCTGTCTTAGACAGCTGACTTACAGATGGTTTCACTAGGGGCTGTCTTAGACATAGGTGACGTACAAAAGGTTTCGCTAGAGGCGGTCTTAGACAGCTGGCGTACAGATGGTTTCACTAGAGGCTGTCTTAGACAGCTGACGTACAGATGGTTTCACTAGAGGCTGTCTTAGACAGCTGACGTACAGATGGTTTCACTAGAGGCTGTCTTAGACAGCTGACGTACAGATGGTTTCACTAGAGGCTGTCTTAGACAGCTGACGTACAGATGGTTTCACTAGAGGCTGTCTTAGACAGCTGACGGACAGATGGTTTCACTAGAGGCTGTTTTAGACAGCTGACGTACAGATGGTTTCACTAGAGGCTGTCTTAGACAGCTGACGTACAGATGGTTTCACTAGGGGCTGTCTTAGCTGACGTACTGATGGTTTCATTAGAGGCTGTCTTAGACAGCTGACGTACAGATGGTTCCACTAGAGGCTGTCTTAGACAGCTGACGTACAGATGGTTTCACTAGGGGCTGTCTTAGCTGACGTACTGATGGTTTCATTAGAGGCTGTCTTAGACAGCTGACGTACAGATGGTTCCACTAGAGGCTAGCTGTCAAACATAGCTGATGTACCCCCTCCCCTACTGCTTGTCGCTGCTAGCATAGCCTAATCATGGACCCCCCCACCTTCGACTGCTAAGCCCATGGAACTTTCAGTCCTACGTCTTGTAAAAATGTTATCAAGTTACCAACAGCGCCGACTTCACCTAAATCCTTTAATACGATGTTAACATTTTAAAATTAAATCAGTACTAGAGCTTTAATATTCAGCGCCAGTTTCTAAAAAAACGTGAAAAATAAATGAATTAAAAAAGTAAGATTAAAAACTTGATGAAATTAATAATTGTATTATCTCGTTATATGCCTTAAGCCCAACGTGTGGTCGTTAAGATCTAATTAGATTTCGTCAAAATCTTAACTCATCACAGTCTAGACAGACCAAGTTCTGGCCAAAATATTCGATTCCTCGCAGGATGCCCCCCCCCCCCCCCACCCCTTTCACGATTCCACCCGCGCTCCCTCCAATCTAGTTTCCCATCTGTCTATAATTAGATCATAAGGAAAACCCCCAAATCTAACAATCAGATAGGAATGGAATCAAAATCTTATCCGTGCTGTCTAATTTTGTGCTGACGTCACGGAAACATGTTTATCTAACTCATCTTATGATGACGTCACGGGGTACGATTAGTTTATCACAAATAGCCTGCTGTACACGTAGAATGTAGATTTATTGAACCTAACTTCGGCACATGAAGGAATGTTGTGGTCAGCGCTGTGTCCAGCCGCGGTTTTCGTGTTCATTAGTCAGGTACCCATCAGAGCTGGGCGAACTCAGGGACGTCATACTAGAGCCCGTAATGTAAGCCCTCTAACGTCCGAATACCCGTTCCTTATTTTAAAACGATTTTTTTTAAAATGATGATTATATTCTCAGCATGAAATATTTTAACAAGTATCTAATCTTTACAGTACAACACTGTTGAACATATGTGAATTTAAACTTAACAAGAACGAAACGACAAAAAATTGGAGTGTGCGTTATCTTTTGATAAATTTAACAGGGAATTCCTTTTGAAAGTAAAATATAAAATAATTATAGTTGGATATTAAACTTGCAAAATTTTGCTAGGGCCTCCGGCTTTATTGCCCATTAGAAGTGTAAAGAAAAAAAAACATTGTGTCTATACAAATAACTTCTTACAAAAATGCTTCACATATTGCTGGTAAATAATCTTCCCAGCTTCGAACAAATCCAGTTACGTACGTTTCGATTAACGCAAATAGACATAGATCTAGATCTAGATCTAATTCTTTTCAAATTTTTCACTCTATGAAATAGAAGATCACTTTTTATCTGAATGTTTTATTATTATTCTCGCAGCTTTATGTCATAAAAAAAGTATATCAAAACTGAAAAATAACAAGCTTTCATACTGCAAAAATAAAAAAAATAATATCGATATTTCAAATATACTTATTTATAAATGCATCTTTATTAAGATACCGCTAAAATAAATAATATTAATATTTCTATATTTCTATATAACAACCCTTATTAATACGTAATGGGCCACTGTTCTCTATCTAATATATAAAGCTCAGTTCTGTATGTAATGCATTTGTATGTCGTTGGAAGTGTACGAATTTAAAAGTTAGAAAATTATCGTGCGCATTTGTCTAAATTTATGAGCTAAAAAATTACTTTTGAAAGTGTTGGGAAATAATTTTCATTTTTCAAATTATAGTAATAATTGTCGGCATGTTCATTAAACACAAGTTTTAAAAAAAATATCATCTTTTACAAAAATTCTAATTATGTCTTTATTTAGTCCTATAGCATTTACTTCCCTTTGATAAATTAGGAAAAACACAATTACTTCCCTTTATAAAACCATTGCATTTTGTGGAAAAGTATTTACTTTTTAATTACTTTGTTTTGGTGTTGGGAAAAAAAAAATAATTACATAATTAGCGGGGATTGATCAAGTGCAAATGTTGTAGGTATTTTACGGATAAGCTTGGAGTATTAAAATTGTTCATCAAATTGAAACAGGCGCGTTCGTTTAAGTGAGTGCAAAAGACTATGAATAAGTTGGGGTACTATAGTCGTTCATTAAGCTAAAACAGGTGATTCCGCCCCGGGCGTTTATGTTCGCGTTAGTGTTTTCTTTGTGTTTAGGTGGGTTTGCGTTAGTGGTTGCGTTTTGATTTGGTTCGTTTTTGTTCTTTCTTTTTTCGTTTTTGTTTGTGTTTCTTTGTTTGGGTTTGTATTTGTGTTTTTGGTTGGTTTTGCGTTTGGATTTGGTTTGTTTTCGTTTGCTTTTTCGTTGTTTTTTTTTTTTTTTGTTGGTATTGGTGTTTGTGGTTGGGTTTGTTGTTAGGTTTTTGTTTTCGTTTGCTTTTTTGTTTGTTTTTTCTTTGTGTTTGTATTGGTGTTTGTGGTTGTGGTTGGGTTTGTTGTTAGGTTTTTGTTTTCGTTTGTATTTGTAATTGTGTTAGCGTTATGTTTGCGTTTTGTTGTTTTGGTTGGTTGTGGTTTGGGTGGGCAATGCCGGGTTAAGAATGATTACTAAACACACAGGTAATGGTCTTTAACAGAAAGGTTTTTCACAGAAGCCAGAGCAGGGCCTGGCCGGGACGGCTAGTAGCTATATAAATAGTATTTCTTTCCTCTAATTACCAAACTCCAATCTTGATTAATTTATTACTAGCGCTTCTGAGTGAGCAAATATGATTTTTTTAAATTAAATTTTGTTGATGTCTATTAGTAGTATGACTCACAGAGTAATCATCTATCTATATATATAATTCTCCTCTGCGAGCCATTAGAAAACAAGCGCCTCCTTACAGTCCCCTCTCTTTCTCTCTATCACCATCACTACCACCCTACCCCACCCCCACATGGTCTGCTGAGCTGTGGTCACGTTAATGTTTACAAACCGTACAGCCAGGTTTAGTGACGGCTATTAGGGGCAGATAATTTAGTTTGAACCGACTTTAAACTTACAGGAGGTAACTAAGAGGAGGGGGGGGGGGGGTGTAGGGTCGGGGTTAGGGGAAAGGAGGGGGGTTAGTGTTTTAAAGCAAATATTTTCAGTGGCAGCATTGGTACTGTCGAATTCACAAATTATGAATTACTGAAAAGTAGAAAATAAATCAACTAAATAGCGGCGTATAATACGCCGCGGGTCGGCTCGTGTTAAATAAAATCTTAAAAAATGTAACCATAATTTTTAGTCTGCAAAACCAAAATCAAAAGTTAAAGTCTAAAACTCTAAAAATTTAATTACCTACTAATGACCAAAGACATGTATTTATGGTCAAGATAGACCAGTATAATAAAAATATAATTAACAAATTTCAGTCTACTGAGAGTTAATTTCGGAGAATTTTTTTTTACTTCTGAAAAGGTGTACACTTTTTTTCAACTAACGGAGCTTTTCAGTAGAACATGCTTCGAGTTACGAATCTTCCATACAACAAAATAACCCCAATTAGCACATTCAGTTCGTGTCCTGGGGGCCGCTGTTTTAACTTTCACTACAGGTCTCGCAAACCAAGCACACAAACAACAAAAATCGAACATCGATGGATTTCTATTAGCGACTGGAACACAGATAAGTACTGCAAGACCTGCCGGCGGCCTGGCCCATTCCCAAGCACCAAATGACCTCATAGATAGAAACATCCGCACTAATGGGACGCAGAAATCTATACATCGTTTTAAGTAGGAGAATCAAAGGTCCGCAAAACTTGATGTTTTTTATAGGTGCGAGAAAAACTGATAAACATATGTTATCAGAAGTAATAGTAAAGTATCTAACAACCATTCAAGCAATCAATCATGAACGGAATATTATAATTTATCTCATCCCTTATTCGACTTTGTTTTGAAGATTATATATATATATATATATATATATATATATATATATATATATATATATATATATATATATATATTTGCCAGTATAATCTTGTATACCTTTGTAATAGCTATAATATACTACATTCAATTAGATATGTCGATGTATCAAATATAATTTGCAAGTTCTTTTAAATATAGTCATGAGAAATTTGGACATGTATATTGTATGCTTGTTGCGGGCTTAAATGTTAAAGTGGAAGATTTTAGGTTAAGGTGGAAGATTTTAGGTTAAGGTGGAAGATTTTAGGTTAAAGGGGAAGATTTTAGGTTGAAGTGGAAGATTTTAGGTTAAGGTGGAAGATTTTAGGTTCAAATGAAAGCTATTGTATAACCAGCTATATGACTGAAAATCTGACTGACATTACACACAGCCTGTATGACTGACTATATGACCGACTATTCAAACAGCTATACCGTGAGCTTAAAGACCATCTTTATGACCTGTTACATTTCACACTAAAACATTAGCTGTAGGCTCTAAGATCGACTATGAAATCAAGAAAATTACCATTTATATGACCTGATACGGAATCAACTTGTTATTTGAATAGACGTAAACAATAATTAAGTACAATTAAAAATACAAGTAATAAACTAATCTAACTTGCTTTCTCAAACATAGTATGAACGTTTAAGTACTAGACCCCCAATGTATTCTTATACCTTAATGTAGACGTTTTCTTTGAGCTGAGTTTCTTTCGTCATAGTAGACAACAAGCGATCATTTTATGTTGTACCAACACAGTTTTATTGTTGTGTTTACAAGTCCAGACGATTAGTAGGCGGATAACACATGCCCGCGAGTAATTTGATTGGTGATATGTGGGTGCAAATACATTGAATTACCTCCCTTGGGTATCAACTAATTTAATAGCTAAGGGAAATAACTCATAACACAACAGATGAAATCAACAAAAAGACTTGATAATATCATTTATAGAACAGTTTCATGTTTATACATTTATGCATATAATAATCACAGAAGTATAAACTACATTTAAAAAAAATAATAGTTGGATTATCATTATTTTAGTCTAAAACTAAAAAAAGTAGTAATATTTAAAAGCAAAACAGTTACTTTACTTATTAGGGATGAAAGTTTAAAAAGACAGGCGTTCCAGTCTATAATATTCCTCTCTATTAACAAATCTGAATTACTGTGCGAGTCTAGCCGGGTGATTATTTCTCGTTGATGCTGATATAGACCTCTATTACACATACAAAATGAGTAAAGCACCTGCTGTTGGTATTGATTTGGGAACCACATACTCCTGCGTGGGTGTATTTCAACATGGCAAAGTTGAAATCATTGCTAAAGACCAGGGCAACAGAACAACTCCAAGTTATGTTGCTTTTACAGACAATGAACGTCTTATAGGTGATGCTGCAAAGAACCAGGTAGCCATGAACCCAGAAAATACTGTATTCGATGCCAAAAGATTGATAGGACGTCGTTTTGATGACCCAACTGTAGCTTCCGACATGAAACATTGGCCATTTACAGTATTAAATGAAGCAGGCAAGCCTAAGATCAGGGTCGACACAAGGGTGAAAACAAAACTTTCTTCCCTGAAGAAATATCCTCAATGGTTCTTACAAAGATGAAGGAAACTGCTGAGGCATATTTAGGAAAGACTGTCACAGATGCTGTTGTTACTGTACCAGCCTATTTCAATGACTCTCAACGTCAAGCTACCAAAGATGCTGGAACTATTTCTGGTCTCAATGTACTTAGAATAATCAATGAGCCAACAGCTGCTGCCATTGCCTATGGTCTTGACAAGAAGGTTGGCGGTGAACGCAATGTACTCATTTTTTGACCTTGGAGGTGGCACCTTTGATGTTTCTATTCTTACTATTGAGGATGGCATTTTTGAGGTCAAGTCCACAGCTGGTGACACTCATTTAGGTGGTGAAGATTTTGACAACAGAATGGTCAATCACTTCATTCAGGAATTTAAGAGAAAACACAAGAAGGATATTAGTGAAAACAAGCGTGCAGTACGTCGTCTAAGAACAGCTTGTGAGAGGGCTAAGAGAACTTTATCATCATCTACTCAGGCTAACATTGAAATAGACTCTCTGTTTGAGGGTATTGATTTCTACACCAGTATCACCCGTGCTCGCTTTGAGGAGTTGAATGCTGATCTATTCCGTGGCACCTTGGAACCTGTAGAAAAATCATTGCGCGATGCTAAACTTGATAAAGCTCAGATTCATGAAATTGTGCTTGTTGGAGGATCAACTCGTATTCCAAAGATCCAGAAACTATTGCAAGATTTCTTCAATGGCAAGGAACTGAACAAGAGCATTAATCCAGATGAAGCAGTTGCATATGGCGCAGCTGTACAGGCTGCTATTCTACATGGTGACAAATCTGAAGAGGTGCAGGATCTTCTGTTGTTGGATGTTGCTCCTTTGTCACTTGGTATTGAAACTGCAGGAGGTGTGATGACAGCACTTATCAAGAGAAACACCACTATTCCTACAAAACAGACTCAGACATTCACTACTTATTCAGATAACCAACCTGGTGTGCTAATTCAGGTTTATGAAGGTGAACGTGCAATGACAAAGGATAACAACTTACTCGGCAAATTTGAACTGACAGGTATTCCACCAGCACCACGTGGTGTGCCCCAGATTGAAGTCACTTTTGACATTGATGCCAACGGTATTCTAAATGTATCTGCTGCTGACAAGAGCACTGGCAAAGAAAACAAAATTACCATCACCAATGACAAAGGTCGTCTGTCCAAAGAGGAAATTGAAAGAATGGTTAACGATGCTGAAAAATACAAGAATGAGGATGAAAAACAGAAAACTCGCATTTCAGCCAAGAATGCTTTGGAAACTTACTCATTCCATATGAAGTCAACTGTTGAGGATGAAAAATTGAAGGACAAGATCAGTGCAGATGACAAGAAAATTATTATTGACAAGTGCAATGAGATCATTCACTGGCTTGATGCAAATCAGTTGGCTGATCAAGAAGAATTTGAGCATAAACAAAAAGAAATCGAAGGAGTTTGTAATCCAATCATCACCAAATTGTATCAAAAAATGGGAGGTGCTGGTGGCATGCCCGACTTCACTAGTGCTGCAGGTGCTGGTCATGGAGCATCCCAAGGTACAGGAGGCAGTGGACCAACCATTCAAGAAGTTGATTAATCTGTATAAAGACCTAGTCTAATTTATAGAACTTTGTTAGAAAACTTTTTGGCTATTTTGCTACGCTGAGCACTAATATCATCCAAAATTTTTACAACTATTTATTTCTATCAACACATTTTAGCTGTTATGATGCAAATTTGTCATTAAAACATTTGTTTCTAAAAAAAAAATATTTTTATGACTTAGAAAAGTCCCCAAAATAGTAAACAATTTAATAAAAATATATAAAAAAAAATATTTTTATGACTAAAGCCGTCATCGAAGTAGTCGTTTTTACAACCTTATATTTTCATAATCTTTCAAAATCGTTAATTTAAGTAATAATCCATTGCTTTCATTATACTAAGTTGTACTTTTTTTTTGGCGCGTTAAGATTAAAATATTTTTTAGGGCTGACAATGGCTCCTCCCAGAAAACAGCGTGAAAAAAAGAAGGCAGTTACAAATGAAGTAATTACCAAGGAATGTACTATTCATATGCACAAGAGAGTACATGGCGTAGGATTTAAGAAGGGGGCACCTAGAGCTATCAAGGAGATCCACAAGTTTGCTGAGAGAATGATGGGTATCCCTGATGTTAGAATTTATATTCACCTGAACAAGCACATCTGGTCCCAGGGCATTAGACATGTTCCTCACAGGGTACTTATTTGTCTTGCACGCATGCGCAATGAAGATGAGGATTCAAATCACAGACTGTACACCCTAGCGACACATGTTCCTTGTGCTGAATTTAAGGGAAAACAAACCCTTAATGTTGATAACGAATAAAAATTTTGTGGCTAGAGAAAAAAAAATATTTTTATGAACATTACACCAAAAGAAAGGGAAGTAGCATACAGACTGATTTTTAACACAACTCCAGTTTCACGAAATACAAAGTCAAATCAAAATGTTAAAATAACATGTCAAACGTGTAAACAAAATATACAAGAAACTGAGAAACACATTTATTTAGATTGTATATTAGTACAGAAAACAAAGCAAACACTTGCGAAAATATTAAACACCACCAATCAAACAGCCACAACAAATAAAGCAATCACACTTAATTTAATTAACACGACTAGACAAAGAACAGAAGACGAAAACAGACTAGTAGCAACGGCTATTTATAGATCGACTATATGGCAAATTAGGAATAAAGTCAGATATTTTTTCACAAAATACACGGACATCGAGTTAAAAGAAATATTTCAAGCAAAGCTAAGACATAGACTGGGAACTCTCACTTAACTGAGAAAAAAAAGAAATATACAGGAAAGAAATAAATAAAGTATTAATTTTAATTTATAATTTAGACAGTCTCAAGCCAAACATCACTCGATCAGCCCCCAAGTAAATTAACATTAGAACAGTCTTCTGTTTCCCAGGTTTTAAAATGCACAACCTGAATGGTAGAAAGAGATACCCATCTCAACCCCCCCCCCACCCCAACACACACACATTTCCCCCCCCCCCCCCCCCCACTCAACCGGACTGGCGGACATTTCAAGGTAGCGTGCCCTCATTGCCAAGGGTCAATTTTATGTCATGGAAAGTTTTGGAATGATAGGTCAGTACGTGATTACAGAGACACTTCTCCCACAGTCGTTTCTATTTCTGTCCATGGGTGGCTACAGTGTGAACTTTTGACTCCGCAGCACACTAAACTAAGCAGTGAAGAGAAACCTAGTTTGCACACCTTATTTTAATCTAGTTCTTATGCCATTTTATTTTTTCCCTTTGATTATTATATATGCAATTGATGTTCATTGTTCATGTCTTTGATGCTATGTAAAATCTATCAAATATATTATTATTACTGATTTAAATATTTAAAACAATTGAATTAATAAAAATAAAAATTAAAAAAAATCTACCCCCTCCTCTCTCCCCCTCTATCCACTTTACCCTCAGACATGATAACCCCACAATCCCTTTAACTGTTCCAACGACCCCACCACCCACCGCAACATCAATATCCAGAACTTATTTAAAGTTCTAAATCTTGTCTCTTTCCCCTCATCTTTCACACTGCAACCTTTTGAAAACTCAATGCGACCACTACAACACCCTTTCAACTAGTCAACTTAAGTTGTTTCCCTACATAGAAAATGCTTCACTGTCCCATTGACCCTCTCTGAAAAATTTCCTTTCCTCTCCCCACCCAGACTTCTGACACTTTCTTTTGACCTCCACCCCTTTTACTGTCATCCTTTGCAATTTTTTATAATCAAATACATGACATCATGTAAATATGTTGATGTACTTGTTTTAATTGCAAATAAAAGTATTTAAATAAATAAATAAATAAATAAATAAATAATACTTAACTACGTAATCTCCCCCCTCCAACATCTCCCCCCTGTGACGGTAAAACCGTTTAGGCTAGCTCCTTTTCATTCTTCCACCACCCTCTACCTGCTCTATTACTCCCCCCCCCCCTCCCTCAACAGCTACGTACATTCTTATGCTTCGTCCCCCTCGCAGGCTCCCCTTTAGTTGGCTACATTGTCCACATGACACACCGCCAATTTTAATGCTTAAAAGGGGATGCAACAAAGAAATTCTCGCACTCTTCCAGCACTGAGCTCAGCTGGTGGTGTCGCACGCGGCGTTGGGGCCGTCGGCCCTACCTCCACGTGTTTTTTGGGTTTGGTTTTACCTTATTTCTTATTTTTACTTTACCAATTTTTATATACATAGTTGATTATCATTGTAACAACTAGTTTCAGTAAATACCATATATATATTAAAAAAAAATATATTTTTATGAGTTATGAAAATTAAATAATATAATTATTATGGAACGGGCGAGTCGCATCCTCTAATCAAAAGAGCCACATGCGGCTCGCGAGCCGCAGGTTGCCGACCCCTGCCCTAAACTTAGGGACAGCAAAACAGACAAGCGACATAAACAAACAAGAAAGCTATTCGGACAGCTAGAAACCCACAATTTTAATTTAGCAAGTAGGCTTACAATACTTATTTTAAATCATGTAGCATGATGACAAAAATCACATGGAACTCCTTTTTCTTTTTCAAATATTGTATTTTTTCATAAACATTTTGTCATTACTTTTGAAGAAAACGACAATGACAAATAATTATTGTGTACATCAAATCTCTTAGGTGTTACAACATTTTTCTATTAAATTCTGAACCACACATAAATGCGTGTTATTTAGAACAAACTGTGCTAAAATAATTAGCAGGATTTATTATAGAATTAAAAAAAAACCAATTTCATGTACCCCACACGTGTTAAGTTTCAACCAAGTGACTTTAAAATGTTAAAAAAAAATAATGCATGTTTATGTTGTGCTAAACATTAACTATGGGCTGCTACTTTCCTCATTAATTACGATCCGGTAATTATTCCTCCGCCCTTATAATTACAGGCGTATTCTTTTATATTCGGAAAGTTCAGACTGTTATTGAATGAAAACAAAATGATTCAGGAGAGTAGAGAGTACATTTCTAACAAAACAACTCATCCGTTGGGTGGATTGCGATAGTGCTGAGCGGACTAGTAAAGTTAGAGAAATTACACACAATGTAAATAAATCTATACAGGCACAGGAATATAAGCTCATCATTACAATAACCAAAGACAATATAACCAAAGTTATATAGCGCTTGTTCATAATTAGGCGTCTCAGAGGCTGGAAGTTGATATCAATGTAATGTATGTTATATATTGTACATATCAGTAGGCTGAAGTAATGTGTTGGACTTTACACAAAGTACCCCCCCCCATATCATTATGTTGAAGTAATGTGTGGAACTTCACACTAAGTACCCCACCCCCCAATATCAGCAAGCTGAAACAATGTGTGGAACTTCACACTAAGTACCCCACCCTTATATTTGTATGCTAAAATAAATTTACTGTGTAGAAATTCAAACTACCACCCCCACCCCACAGGTGTCCGGGGCTAAAAAGAAGCCTTGTCTCTGTATCAGTCTTCACAAGCCGATTGAGTACGTGTTCAACACAACCAACAACATTCGGTACAGCAGAAGGTTCGTGATTTATACTTTGAATGTTCCACCATACGAACGACCTCTGATGACGCATTTAGTTTGTACTCTGGGACACGACTGTCCCAAACTACGAATAATCTCCGGTACCGCGGTAACGAAAGTCTCATGATATGAACAGCGCTATGTAAGGCCTAAAGTTTGTAACCAGAGGCGCCACTGTTTTGACGTTTGGAGCAGAGGCGTAGCGACGGAGGAGGGGTACATATGTCCCCGGGCGCCGACCCTTGGTACGCCAAAATAAGCTCATTTTAGCTGCTATTCTGAACTATAAATATAAAAAAATTATGGTGGGGGGGGGGGGGGGGCGCGGGGCGCCAAATTGAAAGTTTGTTTCCGGGCGCCGGGAGGGGTAGCTACGCCTCTGGTTTGGAGTATGGCTTGAGTACCGAATTCAACGCTTAAACAACAAAAATCGAACGGCAATGGATTTCTATCAAACACTGGAACACAGGTAAGAACTGATAAACCTGCGGGGATCTAGATTTTTTTTCCCACGCACCAAACGACCTTTCAGGTGGTAAAATTTGCAATAATGGGGCGCGGAAATCTATAAATCGTTTTAAGATGGGAAACCAGAGTGTCTCGCGGATCTTGACAAAATATATTACTACAAGTATTATATCTTTTATATTTGCCGTTGTTGCTGATTAGTCTACAAATGTGCCTGTCGTGTGCTTATGTTAGTGGGAAAACGAGAGTTTCTTCCAGGCATCTCGCCCCCCGCCCCCATCCCCGAAAAAGTCTTCCTCCCCGCCCCTCCGAAAAAATTCATGTGTCCCCCCCCTCCCCAGAACGGCAGATGTATTTTAGTTTCAATAAATCTTATTGTTCTAAAGCAACTCGAATTAAAATATACGATGTACAAAACCCCGCTACAAGCTCAAGAAATCTACACATGCCATACAGCACTACTCACACACGAACGACTGTCTTCCGTCTGCTCACACTTTACACAGGGTGGGTACCCGTTTAATTTACGGTACTCTACAAATTCAGTATCAGACTAGGTCCGTCCTCCGGCTAAATACCTCAACCATTTATATGCCATTCGCCTTCGTCCAACGACGTGAGTCTAATCTAAAATTATGAACCTCCATTGATATAGTGTAGATATCCAACAAAGCATCCGCCTTGAATCTGTTGCGTCGAATGATATAATTATATGCAGGGCCTATATGTATATATTAAAATATATTCAATATAATTATAAATAAAATTTAAAAAATTATATATATATATATATATGTATATATATATATATATATATATATATATATATATATATATATATATATATATATATAGTATAACGAATCGTTAGAGAAGATCATAATAAGTCTGGACATCTGCGGACATCTGGACATATATTTTGTTTGCTTGACCGTCTGGGCCATCAGACGTGACGTTGCAGACGACCGAGTTAGGAAAAACAAATGTTCAAATGTTTGGTTTATGTGCTGGAAGTCTGATTTGGCCAGATTTCATTGGCAGCCGTGTCTGGCATCTTGTTGTCTGCTGCACGGGTCTGGTCAGTGGTCCAACGCTGGACAAGTGCTGGACGTAGTTTTATGGCTTGCTAGAGGGCCGTTATAGACTGGTGCCTGGTTTTGTGTCTAACTTGTATATAAGTACGTGGGACATGCGTGTGATGTGGGATGTTATGGGGTGATGTCTGATTACGTGAGATGATGTGGGATGATGTGGGATGATGTAGGATGATGTGGGATGAGGTGTGATGACATGGGATGATGTGGGATGATGTAGGATGATGTGGAATGATGCGCGATGAGGTGGGATGATATGTGATGATGTGGGATGATGATGGATGATGTGGGATGATGTGGGATGATGTGGGATGACATGGGATGATGTGGGATGACGTGTGATGATCTGGGATAATGTGGAATGATGCGGGATGATGTGGGATGATGTGTGATGATGGAGGATGATGTGAGATGATGTGGGATGATGTGGGATTATGTGGAAGGATGTGGGATGATTTGAGATAATGCGGGATGATGTGGGATGATGTAGGATTATGTGGGATGATATGGGATGACTTGAGATGATGTGGGATGATGTGGGATGATGTAAGATGATGTGTGATGATGTGTGATGAATGGGATGATGTGGGATGACATGGGATGATGTGGGATGATGTGTGATGATGTGGGATGATTTGAGATAATGCCGGATGATGTGGGATGATGTGGAATGATGTAGGATGATGTGTGATGATGTGTGATGAATGGGATGATGTTGGATAATGTGGGATGATGTGGGATGATGTGGGATGATGTAGGATGACATGAATGATGTGTGATGATGCGGGATGATGTGGGATGATGTGGGATGACGTGGGATGATGTGAGATGATGTGGCACGATGTGAGATGGTGTGGGATGATGTGGGATGGTGTGGGATGATGTGCGATCATGTGAGATGATGTGGGACAATGTGGGATGATGTGGGATGATGTATGATGATCTGGGATAATGTGGGATGATGGAGGATGATGTGGGATGATGTGGGATGATGTGGGATGATGTGGGATGATGTGGGATGATGTTGGATGACGTGGGATGATGTAGGATGATGTGGGAAGATGTGGGATGATGTGAGATGACAGGAATGATATGTGATGATGTGGGATGATGTGTGATGATGTGTGATGATATGGGAGGATGTGGGATGATGTGGAATGATGTGGGATGATATGGGATGATGTGGGATGATGTGGGGTGATGTGTGGTGATGTGGGATGATGTGGGATGAAGTGGGATGATGTGGGATGATGTGGGATTAAGCAATTTAGTTTTTACTAACTAGGTCAGACATGAACTGGTCAGCATGACAAACAAAAGGTCGGCACAGGACTAGTCAAACGAGATCAACGCAGAAGACTCTCAGGAGGTGGGTGCAGTCCAGGTGGGGCTCATGGGATTGTTTTATGTTTTTTTTTTTGAGTTTTCCGTTTGGACCAGAGGACATAATTAATACCTATTGGCATGAATTCAAAATACACATTTTATAACCGTATATATCACTTTCTGTATTACATACATCTTAATAATATCAATTGTATTTAAAGGAAAATTATTACTCAAATTAAAATATGTTTATTATTATTAAATTAAGCTGAAATATTAATTGTAGGCCCTATTTAAAAGCAGAATAAAGACGTGTTTTTTTTTTTTGTAGTTTTTTTTACATTTCGTCGTATGAGTAGATTTATACATGAAACAAATATTAAAATAAAAATAAGTCTTAGTTTCAATGAAAATAAAACTTTAACAAAGGGAAGCAACGTATTATAACATGCCTATAGTCAACAAAATGAATGAATACATTCCAAATACGGAAATTTATTAAATTTCTGTTTATGAATTCTAATTGAAAAGTAACATTTACTGTAAAATTTAATTAAATATTTAAATAATTACTCTACTTATTAAATTTTAAAATTACTAATGCAAATTCTACATGCTTATGTTTAATTTAATTAATGACCATTATAATTTACAATGCGATTCTCTTTACAGTTATTGAGTAAGCTAGGGTCGGCAACCTTTTGAAACAAAAGAGCCAAAAGTTTTTTTTTTAAGTTAAAAAAAAAAAAAAAAAAAAAAAAAAAAAAAAGAAGAGCCAAAAGTTACAATTTTCAAAATTTCCCTGGTTTTAAAGAGCCACTAAATTTTTTTTATTTCAATTTTTTTTTTATTAAGATTATTAGTATTTGCGCAAGGAGCTGTAGAGCCACATCTTGATATCAAAAGCGCCGCATGCGGCTCGCGAGCCGCAGGTTGCCGACCCCTGGTATAAGCAAAGCATTTAAATATTATTTTAGCTCCCTTCTTTGAGAAGGTGAGTAAATTTTCCCCCTTAAAATGAAGGACCAAACTAAGATACCCATTCCCCTAATGTAAAAAAAAAACTCAAATGTTCTTAAACTTTGAATCATTTTGTCAGAAAAGGGAATTTGAAGACGCCCTTTTCTCGTTTCACATAATGTTCATTAGCTACACATTATCCAGCCCCACCCCCCCCCCCCTTCCCCAACAGTTTCCGCCATCCGATGATGAATTATATAGTAGGCCTACTAAACGAACATCGAAAAAACTGTAGAAGTGAATTATATATTTGAGGCAAAGAAAAAAAATCTGTATTAAATTAGAGTAAAATAAAGTAACCCATCAAACCTAAATTAAGGTCCATAGGGAGGGCAGGTGAACTAGAGTTCACCAGTTTCTGTGACCTCGGCATATGAAGGAATAGCTTGGTCAGCACTTTACCCAGCCGCCTTTATTTTCTTTATCGTGAGCAGTGGCGTAGCCAGGATCATCTCAAGGGGGGGGGGGGGTTTCCAATTTTTACCCGGGGACAAACTTTCGATTTGCATCCCCCCTTAAACTTTCGATTTGATTTGCACCCCCCCCCCCCCCTCAAACTTTCGATTTGCACCCCCCCCCTCAAACTTTCGATTTACACCCCCCCTCAAACTTTCGATTTGCACCCCCCCCCCTTATACTTTTTATATATACCGCGGGGTCTATGGGGGGTTATGACCGCCCCAAACCCCCCCTGCCTACGCCACTGACCATGAGTCAGGGGATCCATCAGAGCTGGGTGGACTCAGGGGAAATCCTGACCTACTCAAACCCGGGATTCGAACCCGACACTTATAATTGAGCATTAGAAAGCTCTATCATAGTGTCCTTAAGTGTATGAGTTTATTTTTTTTCATTCTTCACACTTTGATATTTAAAGCCTTGTAAATACTTTTGCCATGTTTGACACATATAAGTAAGTACTAAAACAGCAAAACAGAATTTTTATATAAGTGGGTTTTGTCCCATTCTTCGACCTGGTCAGCTGAGTTGTTTTATTTTCTTACTTTCACTGTATTTAAAAGATTATTATTTTAAAGATTTGTGTGTGGTATTTCTTTTAAATTAAAAGCTTTTATTTCGTTCACCATAGCTGTGTGTTGCTCTGTTGACTTAAGTTTTAACAATGAAATCAACAGAAATCACAGAAAGCGTAGAGTCTGGGTTATTTTCTTGTTGTAAATAGAAAAATAATCAATCATTAACGCTAGTTTTATTCAGAGTTTCTTCCAGGCATCTCTTCGGGGGGCGGGGGGGGGGGTGGGCGAAGAAAGTCTACAGCCCCCCTAACGAGATGGATTTTATATAGTAAACATAAACTTTTACTAGTGCCCCCCCCCCCCGTGAAATGTTGATCGCTCACCCGAAAACTTTAAGCGACCCCCCCCCGGGGGAAAAAGTCTGTAAGAAACTGGTTTTTATTTGAGCGCAGATAGAAGCACTTATTGCACTAGAGTTTTAGCAAGCGAAGTCACAAGAGTCATCCGCGCAACATAGTTAGAATCTATGTATCTAATCTTCTTCTTCTTCGTTCTTAATTTTAGTGTTGGAAGGGATTCAGTACAATTAAGTATACGTGTCAACTGGTATGCGCCATTGAGGCGATTGACTCCTATTTCAGCCAGCTTTTCTTTTTGGATTTGCTTCCAGAGCCTTTGCAGCAGTTGTTTAATTTTGGAGTTGTCTCACCCAGAGGCATAACGAGGGGGGGGGGGCGGGGGTGCGGACCGCACCGGGTGACACCATTTAGGGTGGGGCTGGCCCTGGAGGAGGCCAGTAGGATTGGGGGGCAGGGGGGGGGTAGGACCAAGGCAGAAAATAGCAAAATATATAGAGAAAAATTTGAGGGGGGGGGGTGCAAATAGAAAGTTTGAGGGGGGGGGGGGGTTGCAAATCGAAAATTTGAAAGTTTGTCCCCGGGAAGGGTCTCTATGCCTCTGGGGGGGGGGGGGTGACACCATTAAGTGCCGCACCGGGTGACACCCGACCTCGCTACGCCACTGGTCCCTCCTAGAAGAGTGGCGGTCCCTAGATAAGGAGCTTAATCTGCCCGAGGGTTCGTACTAGAGACTTTTCGGTTTAGCAAACCCGAGCTTTTACCGACTCGACCACGCCGACCCCTATATATGAAATAGTTTTGTTGAAACTCAAGACTTGACGTCACGTAATTTCTTAGATTTGATATTCTAACGCCATCAGATATAACGAGTGAGAAGGAGGCGAACATTATACATGACGTGGGCGAAAAACGTACGTTGTCATTTCTTCTTCAGTGTAGGTTTACTTACACACTTTAAATTTAAATAAAACTTAAACTTTAAAAATGTTAGAGATTTTATTATTAAAAATTTGGTGGTCGCATTACAAACAAACAAAGACGTTGATTGGCTACTTAGCGGGACCACCATTATTTTGTCCTTAGATTTGGGTTTAAAAATATTTTCATTCTTGACGTTTGAATCAATTTACCTGTAACGCTCCGCTTTTCCTGTATGGAAATATTAAACATGTTTACTCAAGAGTGCGTGTGTTTATTTGTTATTGTGTGTATGTGTGTGTGTGTGTGTGTGTGTGTGTGTGTGTGTGTGTGTGTGTGGAAGGTAGGGGCTAGAGGATCTTCAATAACATTGTTTGTTTTTATTTTCTCAACTAAATGGCGACCATAAAAACACACTTTTTTTTTACAAAAGTGCAACGTTTGAAATTGTATGGAAATTGTACCGAATTATTTCTTCTAGTGCCTTGATCTGACGCCTCACTGTAAACAAACTTTTCATTTAAAAACAAAACAAAAATTGCCTATCTGCAATATAATTTATCTGGTCATAATAATAGTTGTCATTTCAAAAGTACAACAACAATAAGAACAACAACACCACCACCATCAACAACAACAACAAAACCAAACGCCACGCCGTCACAATTTTTAAATTCACATGTTGTGATAATACAATTAAAACTCCGTACAATTAATTTAAACATGTTTGTGTCTTTGACGAAAAAAAAATCTTTAACCAAGGGAAGTAGCCGATTGTAAAATGGCCAAAGTCAAGACAATTAATAAATATACAATGAAACCAGAAATTTATAAAGTGAAATCTATTGCATTCTTATTGAAAAAATCATTGGCTTCAAAAGGGTATAACATTTATGTATTACCATTATTTTATAAATTTTATAACTAATAATGCAAATACCAGAACTTTTACTTTATTTTACCTATATTTCTAATAAGAAATAAATGCACCATTATGACGTAGTTATCATGTAAAAATATATTATTAATTTTGGATCCCTTAGTTGGGACATAAAAATTGGTCACACCCCACCCCTCTTTAGCAAAATGACTGCGCATGTTATATAGCATGGTACTAGTTATAATGTTACTGAAAATGTTGATACATTCGCCGGAATCCACAAAGCTGGATGCATCCCTCACCATCTACAAAAGCATGTTCATCTCCACCTCCCCGCACTTTAAGGTCCTCCTCTAACCCTCCACAGCTCACCACATTAGTAATTTATCTAATTACTTTAACTGTCAGGTTTTAAAACCACATTAGTAATTTATCTAATTACTTTAACTTTCAGGTTTTTTAAAAATTAAAAGGATTATGTATAAATAAACCAGTGACTACTGACAATGAATGTAAGTAGGCCCTTATGTCAGAAAGAAACCTTACTATTGCAAAACCGTGCCAGTTCCAAAATGCCGTTGATGAACACTGTAATCAGTGTTTCTTCCAGACTTTTTTCTCCGGGGGGGGGGGGGGGGGGGCACTTGAAATTTTCGGGGGGGGGGGGGGTAGACTTTCTTCGGGGGGGGGGGGGGCGGACACTGTTAAAAGTATATATTTTCTATATAAATTATATAAACTTCACACACGGCACACACATACACACACGTGCACGTGCACACGCACACGCTCACAGAGAGAGAGAGAGAGAGAGAGAGAGAGAGAGAGAGAGAGAGAGAGAGAGAGAGAGAGGGAGAACAATTAGAAAAAACTAGTTGATAGTGTCGTTAAGGTCAAATTATCAAATACTGTTACCAACCCAACAAAGGTCATCTGAAAACAAAGATGTATCTAGAAGAAAATACAGACAGTATATGATGTCATCCATGTTGGGAACGCCCAGCGTAGTCCCAGATTAGGCTCCCCTTTACATCCAAACCAACAAGTGTTCTATTTTCTCATCTTCAAAGTTTATTAATTATAAAGGCTTTTTAAAATTATTTTTAAATTAAAAGCTTGTATGCCTTTCACAATAGTTGTTTGTTTGTTGGTTTGTGATTACGAAACTGATTACCTACCAGATATGATTAAGTACATGAATAGCTACCAGCTGTCATTAAGTAAATTATTAGCTACCAGCTTTGATTACGTAAATGATTAACTGCCAGCTTTGATTACGTAAATGATTAACTACCAGCTGTGATTAAGTGAATGATTAACTACCACATGTGATTAAGTAAATTATTAACTACCAGTGATTAAGTTAATGATTAATTACCAGCTGTGATTAAGTAAATGATTAGCTACCAGCTGTGATTAGCTACATAAATACACCCCCGACCAGCTGTATGACCAGCTATATAATGAACTATATGACGCGCCAAGATGTACTTGTCTAGTACGACAGCCCAACGATTTAAACTGTATGAATATCTTACCCAACGGTTTATTCTAAATGTGATCTGACGCTTACGCTATCAATAAACTGTTTAATTAGAAGAAAAGAAAAAATGTTTTGTCTATCACAAAGTGTTTTCTGGCCATAACAATGGTTGTCATAGCAACACTTTCAAACACTCACTCGCGGTGCAAAGACATTGGCTGATCTCTCGTCCAGTGATTTATCCCTCTATAACCACGTGACAGTTTCTAGCCCAATCAGAACTGCGCAGCTCATTCAGTGCTCGGCACTCGCTGCCCAGACACGTTAAAAATACGGCTCCAAGTTCAGAGGTCAAATTGTGGGTACCGCATATGTAGTCGCTTAATAACGAGGTCGGCCTGGTCGGGTCGGTTAAGCTGATGGTTGCTAAACCGAAAAATCGAGTTCGGACCCCCATGCAGATGAGGCTCGATACTAGGAGAGACAACTCCAAAATCAAACAACTGCTGCCTTGTAGTTTGATCTAGGTTGAACAAAGGTTATGGAAGCAAATTCAAAAAGAAAAGCAGGCTGAAATCGGAGTCAAAGGCCTCTACGACACATAACAAGCTGACAAGTAATAGTATACTTAAATGTGATGGAGGGAATATCACCCAACACTAAAATCAAGAACGAAGAAGAAAATGTTTAGTAAATTTCGTACAAGCCGCCCCCCCCCCCCAACTAATGATTCTGTACACAATTAAGTCGGGTATAAAAAATATTTTTAAGACAGTCCATAGAACAATACAACAACGTAATTTTAAAGATTTCGATTTCACAAAATCGAACCAGAAAACTAATTACAGACTGAACAAAACTATCGAAAAAACCAAAACGTACTAGATCTATAGAATAGCTAGTTCTTTAATCAAATCAAACGACAGCAAATTGATCCAAAAATTTGAAACTATATATTTATATATATATATATATATATATATATATATATATATATATAATTTATAACTACTATAAACACCGAGGATTTAGTTCACGTCATTTAGTTTGGTTGATTCCTATTGAATAAATCATCCTGTTTGATTTCAATGCGGACAATTACTTCGTCAATCCCCCCCCAACACCACCCCCCTGCCATATTACCTACCCCCAACGCCCCCGCCATATTACCTACCCCCCAAGACCCCCGCCATATTACCTACCCCCCCCCCCCCCCCAACAACCCCGCCA